>NC_064413.1:535000-785000 GCF_023375975.1 Astyanax mexicanus
TTAGCATAGGTCTCCTCCCCCATCCCAACTCAACGCGCATGCACTTACACACCGACACACACTCTCACACACAGACACACACATGCACACAGCTGATTTAATACTGCAATAACTGGAATAACTGCAATATCAGAAAGTAATCCTGCAGCGATTGGTCAAAGGCCTACTAGCTATAGGGTGTACTGTACTCTAATAGCAGTAGTTCTGCCCAAAACGCATAAAAACCCTGGCTTACCAAATTACTGCACGCTACACAGCAGACCCACTGAACCCAGAGCAAAGCCTAGCATTTAGCATGCCTGTCATGCTAACCGCAGAGAGACAGCTTAAGGCATCGACAGCAATACACGCAGGTTTAGCTCAACGCTGGTTAAATAAAACTAGCTTATCCACTAAACACAGGAGGAGACGTTTCTCCAACCAGAATCCAGCTTAGGCCCAATCCCATTTCATCCCTCAACCCCTCCATCATTTAGCATGTCCACTCCTAGAAATAGTCCCAAATCTCATTGGGATAGAGTGAGTTAAAAGTGGAAAAAATTGGAACAACGTTTCAAGCACCCGATACACACAGCTCTGGAAAAAAATAAGAGATCACTTCAAAATGATGAGTTTTGTTTGACTTTTCCTAATTGAAAACCTCTGGAATATATTAATATCAAGAGGAAGATGGATGATCACAAACCATCAAACCACCAAACTGAACTGCTTGAATTTTTGCACCAGGAGTAAAGCAGCATAAAGTTATCCAAAAGCAGTGTGTAAGACTGGTGGAGGAGGAGAACATGATGCCAAAAAAAACTGTGATTAAAAACCTTTATTCCACTAACTATTGATTTCTGAACTCTTAAAACTTAAATTAATGAATGAATATGGACTTTATTATTTGAGGTCTGAAAGCTCTGCATCTTTTTTTGTTATTTCGGGCATTTCTCAATTTCTGCAAATAAATAAATGCAGTAAATGACTCTAAATATGTTTATTTCGAATTTGGGAGAAATGTTGTCCCTAGTTTTGTTTTAGATGGGGTATTGTGTTACAGTAACAGGACTGAGTAAAACACAGGGACAGAACTGAAATGTGCGCTTCGCTAGTAGTTTTCCAGGTCCACCTTAAATGGTGCAGCTTGCTACTGCACGATTTAAGGTGGAATGTGAAAATTCAAATAACATTCAAACAAGTTAGGCTTGGACTATAATAAATCATTTTAGTTATAACTAGTGTCAGGCAGTGTTGATGTTGATGTATTAGAGTATTTCTTAGAAAGAGAATATCAATAATATATACCATTTCTCATTTAAACTCAGTTTTAAAGGGATGGTTTACACCTGAAAACAAGGGGTAGGGTATGAATGAGAAATAGGATTAGGCCTGATAGTATTTATAGCATCACTTTGACCTCAGTGCTGGAAACCGGCCGCACGCTCAACTCCTTCAATTCATTGCACAAATGCTGCATAGAGCTGGCGGTCTCCACACTGCAGCAGCCATGCAGTCCAACACAGAGATACCCAGCCTGCACAGCACCATCACTGCACAGCTCCATCACTGCACAGCATCATCACTGCACAGCATCATCACTGCACAGCATCATCACTGCACAGCACCATCACTGCATAGCACCATCACTGCACAGGATCATCACAGCACAGGATCATCACTGCACAGCACCATCACTGCACAGCACCATCACTGCACAGCACCATCACTGCAAAACACCATCACTGCACAGCATCATCACTGCACAGCATCATCACTGCACAGGATCATCACAGCACAGGATCATCACTGCACAGCATCATCACTGCACAGCACCATCACTGCACAGCATCATCACTGCACAGCACCATCACTACACAGCACCATCACTGCACAGCACCATCACTGCACAGCACCATCACTGCACAGCATCATCACTGCACAGCACCATCACTGCACAGCCCCATCACTGCAAAACACCATCACTGCACAGCACCATCACTACACGGCACCATCACTACACAGCACCATCACTGCACAGCATAAATCACTGCAAAACACCATCACTGCACAGCATCATCACTGCACAGCATCATCACTGCACAGCACCATCACTGCACAGCCCCATCACTGCAAAACACCATCACTGCACAGCACCATCACTACACAGCACCATCACTGCAAAACACCATCACTGCACAGCACCATCACTACACAGCACCATCACTGCAAAACACCATCACTGCACAGCACCATCACTACACAGCACCATCACTACACAGCACCATCACTGCACAGCATCATCACTGCACAGGATCATCACAGCACAGGATCATCACTGCACAGCATCATCACTGCACAGCACCATCACTGCATAGCACCATCACTGCACAGGATCATCACTGCACAGCACCATCACTGCACAGCACCATCACTGCACAGCATCATCACTGCACAGCACCATCACTGCACAGCACCATCACTGCACAGCATCATCACTGCACAGCACCATCACTGCACAGCATCATCACTGCACAGGATCATCACTGCACAGCACCATCACTGCACAGCATCATCACTGCACAGGATCATCACAGCACAGGATCATCACTGCACAGCATCATCACTGCACAGCACCATCACTGCACAGCCCCATCACTGCAAAACACCATCACTGCACAGCACCATCAGTACACAGCACCATCACTGCAAAACACCATCACTGCACAGCACCATCACTACACAGCACCATCACTGCAAAACACCATCACTGCACAGCACCATCACTACACAGCACCATCACTGCAAAACACCATCACTGCACAGCACCATCACTACACAGCACCATCACTACACAGCACCATCACTGCACAGCATCATCACTGCACAGGATCATCACAGCACAGGATCATCACTGCACAGCATCATCACTGCACAGCACCATCACTGCATAGCACCATCACTGCACAGGATCATCACTGCACAGCACCATCACTGCACAGCACCATCACTGCACAGCATCATCACTGCACAGCACCATCACTGCACAGCATCATCACTGCACAGGATCATCACAGCACAGGATCATCACTGCACAGCATCATCACTGCACAGGATCATCACTGCACAGCATCATCACTCTCTCTCTCTTCCTCTTTTAACCCACTTCTGTCATGCATCCTGCACAGTTCAGCAATGACCTTACCAATCATGGAAGCCTCACACTCAGCACTGTTTCATGCTGATAGAGGACAGCTACAGTCTGAGCAGCTGGACCACAACTTATCATAGCACTACTTTACTCAGCTGATCACGGTCAGCCCTGTTTACCATTCATCTTCATAGTATAGATCATTACAGAACCAGACAAGAGGCTGTACTGTATGAGTCACTGTATCACTCAGACAACCACTTAAAGTACTGTGTACAGATCTGCTGTAGTGGGGCATAAAGTAGCCAAGCCAGGGTGCGAATTACGGGGGTATTGGGGGGTGAGACCTTCTGAATTAAGACTTAACGCACCCCCCACCCCCCCACCCCCCCCAACTAAAGGGGTAAAAAATAGCTTTTATTAAAATATACTTCTTTCACTAAAATATATGTAAAATACTACAAAAACAATGCAGTATCTGTGCCTGGAAGAATATGGTGAAACAATTTCAAGCCCCACTAAAGTGGATCATATGTATGTATAATATATTATTTATGACTATAATGGTGCTACATTAGCTGATGTAATGGATTTATGTGCTTTTACGTGTTGTAGACATTACAGTAAGGAAGCAAGGAAATACTTGTCGTCTCCCCCAATTATCATCATCTCATAGACTCCTAGAGCAGTTTTTAGGAAGGGTTAGGTAGTGCATCAGTGTCCAGTGCAAAATAGGTGTAAGAACCAAACAGGATAGTTTGGATGCAAAAAACACCAGACAAAAAACAGGCAAAAATCAAGCAAGGATTCAAAAACCAGGAATAACAAACACAGTGAATAAAACTCCATTAGACACAGAAGTGGCAATATCTCACAACTACTGTATTATTTCACAAAAATATTTAATTAAAAAAGGCCCTCTTTTTAGAACCAAGTGTTGTTCTCCATGTGTACTACAATCTACTACTATGTCTGTATGTGTGTAATTTAAAATCAGACTTAAATTAAACAGTAATAAATGCTATAAATGACCACGCCTGCTTGATGGGGGGGAGGACATGAAGAGAGAGAGGGTGTAAACTGAGATTTATGTTGTTTTGGGTACAGTTCAGTACAGGTTGAGATAGTTCTCAAGCCAGGTCCCCCCGGCAGCTGAGGTGAGTGAAGATGTGAAGTGAAGATGAGGGTGGTGCGAGGTCAATAGTCACAAGGTGAGGTATATATTGGACAAGGGGGAGGAGCTCAGGTAATTTAGGTGCGGTTTATATCCAAAAATTTTGTTAATTCTTGACAACACTAATACCTTGGTGTTAAATGTCTTGTATTATAATAGTGTATGAACTGGTGGTTAGCAGTTTATGAAAGTGTAAAGCTACTGTACGTATTTGGATTTGCACAAGAACCTACAGGAAACAGAGGGAAAGTTTCTCTGCATCAGCAGCTTTTAAAACTTCATATCTTCCTCTCATATCCAACTCGACAGGGCCTGAGCACCTGTAAGGAGAAGCTGCGTAACAGACGCCTCGTGCAGACCTGTCGTACTTCCTCGCTCTCCTGCAGCATTTCTCCTGCAGTGTTTGATCAACATGGGCTTTATTTAAGCAGCCAAATTCTTCATCGGGTTGCACAGGCAAAAAGACGCCCACACGCCCGCTGGAGAGGAACGCCCATCACAAAACTAGCGCCACTGATTTGTCACTGTGTCTTCCTAAGGCACAAATGACTGCCTCCAACTAGCTCAAGTGGAGTGGAGGGATGTAGTGCAGAGAAGAGGAGAGAGAGAGAGAGAGAGAGAGAGCGAGGGAAAGGAAAAGAGAGAGAAAGAGAGAGCATGAGGCTGTCATCTCGTAACGTTGCTGCCAAATCGGGCACTCACTTCTGGGTTATGCAAGTTTACACCAGGGATAGCATAATTGACAATTGCTAACAACAGAGAGCAGGGTGGAGAGTTGTGAATGGCCGGTAATAATTGGAGCGGATGCCTGCTGTGCTGCTCTCGGGGGACCGTAATCCAAGATCTTGTTTCTGATATAATTGTTAGTCAGAGAATTTCTGCATGGCTAGGCCAGCTCAGATTCCCAAGCTGGTTGACAGTGCAAGGCAGTTTAATAGAAAAACTGGTCGCTGAGGTTTTTTAAAACAGATGCGCACTGAACCCGCATGCACAGTTCACCAGGAGAGGTGCACGCCATCTCTTTCTCCTTCTCCTTCTCCTCTCTCTTTTTTCTTTTCTTTTTTCTCTCCCTGTCTCACGTTCTCCCTCGCTCTCGGCTCTCGCGAAAACAGCAGAGCCCGGGGCGGCTCTCAGTAGGCTGTGGCTGTGAAGGCACAATGCGAGGTTGGAGCATCTGTGGAAGTCTTCTCCAGAACTCTGCTGCTTTTCCTGCTTCTCTTACTCACTTACTCACTTCCTGTTACACTTATATATATATGTATATATATACAGCGCCTTTCTGACACTCAACACACCGGTGAGAAGCGACAGCCAATCACGCACAGGACACTCTCAACCGGAAACAACCGTCCACCTGGAGGAGTGCCAATCCAAGTTTCTCAGGGGGTTCTGGGTCATTTTATCTTTTATGGGTTTTTTTTTATCCTCTGTGATTTTATTCCCATCCAGAATGATCATGTAGGTGTTTTTCTCAGACGTCCTCTGAGAAAATTACAGGCTGAATTATCTACTGTTTTTTTCTAAGCTTAATTTTAGTCCCTTCCGGACGCACATCTCTGAGTTTTGTCTCCTCTCGTTTAATAAAATAGCTATTTGAGACCTCTTGTCCCAATTCTTGTTAGGCTGGAGAGGTAGGTTAGGGGGGAAGGAATAGAGCTTGCATCCAGCAGTAACAACACAATACAATAAGAAACATATTTAAACATAAATTAAAACACAGAAGAATAGAAAATATATAAGGCTATAAAAAACGTATTATTCAAGGTAAAGATATATCTGTAAACGGAGCAGTGCAATATATGTTGATAAAAGTCATTAAATAATTAACAGAGCAATGTGCAATGACATTGATTATATATATATATGTATAAGTGACTGATGTGAATAGAAATAGAAATAGAAATAGAAATAGAAATATGAATACGTTACAAAAATAGTTCTGAGAAGTGAATATGTGAATATATAAAGAAGAAGGGTTACACTCTAAAATAAAGGGGTAGGGCCAAGGTGTGGATTGTGATTGGACCTTAGTGTTTCCTGCTTCTCCTGCTTTATTAGTCGTCTCTCATTCTATCATTGATTGTGTTTGCTTGCCTATTTAAACAGGAGAAGTGTTCGGGGGCGATCGACCGCATCTCAGCCTTCCTCCATACGCTGACAGATAACTCAACTACCCGCCACGATGCTGCTGCCGCTGCCACTGCTGCCGCCACTGCTACTGCCACTGCTGCTGCCACTGCTACTGCTGCTGCAGACCAACTGGAGCCTGTGGAGGACGGCAATGGATTGAACGGGGAGACGCCTACAGAGGAGTAATTGGACACTCACCTGTGCCGTGCACCAGACAACTCACTTACACCCCCCCCCCCCATCACCATCATCATCCTCATCACCACCACCAATAGCAGCACCTCCACCACACACACACACACTTATACACACACACACACACTCAACCAACACACACCTCCAGTATGCTTCACTCTCTCCACCCTCTCCGCTCCTTGCAGCCCTATCCATAACAATGAAACAGGTGACTTTCATGCTGCTGTCAGGAATGATCTAATTTTAGCTGGGTGAATGATTGCAATTGGCTTTGCCTCATCAGATAATTAATCTATGTCACCATTAATTGGAAAAGAGAATAATTACGGGGCCGTGTTGACAGAAATTCTACGCTTCTCCAGATCCCAGGATCTAATTACACCTACTAAAACCCTACTGACCTTATCCTGTGGTTAGTATACCTGCAGAGCCCTAACTAGTATCTGACCAGGCCTTCCTCCCTTCCTCCTCCCCTCCCTCCCTCCCTCCTTTCTTGTTCCTCCTCTCTTCCTTTCTCTCTTCCCTTCTTTCTTTCTTTTGTTTATCCCCCCTTTTCCCCATCTTCTCCGAGAGCTGTCTCTCTCAATCACTTTTCAATATTCAATCTTAATTTTGTGGAAGTTTAGCATTTTCAATGAGCTGGAGATGAATGATTAATGAATAAATTTAAATGCTTCATTTTGTCCATGGATCATTAGTCAAGTCCTTTGTGGGAAGGACCTGCAAAAAGAAAAAAAAAAAAAAGGAGGGAAAATTATTGAGACATTAGCCTCGAGCAATCCAGGGGTAAATAGTATGCGCAGAAGGATGTTGTGTGAGCACAACCCACTGGCATTCCTCAGAACCCCAACAAAAAAACACTACTGTCTTCCTCCTTTCTTTTCCCCTCTCATCACATGACTGATGTGCGCGGCGGTGACGAGAACTCATTTCCGAATGAGTTTCTCGTTTCATTTCTCTGTTTTATGAGTACAGCATAAGAGAATGGGAATGATGATATGATATGATAGTAGATAAACATACGCAATTAACCACTACAGGTATACATAAATAGGTTTCTCTTTTTTTTTTTTTTTATATATGCATTAAAAAACCTTATGCTAGAATATAATCAAGAGGAAGAAGATGGATGATCACAAGCCATCAAACCAATCAAAACATAAAGTTATCCAAAAGCAGTGTGTAAGACTGGTGGAGGAGAACATGATGCCAAGATGCATGAAAACCATTAATTAATGTGATTAAAAACCACCAGGATTATTCCACCAAATATTGATTATTTCTGAACTATTAAAACTTTATGAATATGAACTTGTTTTCTTTGCATTATTTGAGGTCTGAAAGCTCTGCATCTTTTTTGTTATTTCAGTCATTTCTCATTTTCTGTAAATAAATGCTCTAAATGAGAATATTTTTATTTGGAATTTGGGAGAAATGTTGTCTGTAGTTTATAGAATAAAACAACAATGTTCATTTTACTCAAACATAAACCTATAAATAGCAAAATCAGAGAAACTGAAGTGCTCTCATATTTTTTTCCAGAGCTGTTTGTGACATATTTAAAAGAAATAAGAGTTCAGAAAAATCAATATTTGGTGGAATAACCCTGGTTGGTTTTTAATCAGTTTTTTTATGCATCTTGGCATCATGTTCTCCTCCACCAGTCTTACACACTGCTTTTGGATAACTTTATGCTGCTTTACTCCTGGTGTAAAAATTCAAGCAGTTCAGTTTGGTGGTTTGATGGTTTGTGATCATCCATCTTCCTCTTGATTATATTCCAGAGGTTTTTAATTTGGTAAAATCAAAGAAACTCATCATTTTTAGGTGGTCTTATTGTTAAAGAATGAAATTGGTCCAAACCGTAAGTAAGTGCTCCTATAATAGCATTACAGACTTACCATGTGAATGGTTCTGAAGTGAAGTCCTGACAGCATTACTGGAGGGTTGTATGAAACATATGAAACTGTGTGTGTGTGTGTGTGTGTGTGTGTGTGTGTGTGTGTGATGCTCTGTTGCCTCTCGCGCTGTCAGAGTGAGTGCAGCCGTACCACTCCCAAATCTCACTCTAGAGAGTTATTAACGGAACAGGCCTTAACTATCGCTACCACTATCGTGTCATACAGGAATACTGCACTGATAAAATACAAAAAATCGCTTATTATATGGATTCTTAGATGAACATCTAGTGAGGGACAGTATAAAAATAAGTCTTCCATCCTACAAAAATAAGAGAAAAAGAAAATATTAAACTATGTAGATAAATGTTTTATAATAGTTCATTCTAAATGCAATCATGACAATTAAATCACATACTTAATATAATTAAATTTGCTGCTGCATTACCCCAAAAACAACTCGTATATCCTGTCTGCACACAATAGCATAAAAAAATTATTTGCCCCTTACAGATTTCTTTTTTTCTGTTTTTGCATTTTTTTTATCATACTTAATTTTTTCAGATTATCAAACACATGTTTGAATAAAAGACAAATAGACCCTAAGCACTTTTTAAATTATAATTTCATTTATTAAGGGAAAAAAGCAAATCTAAATCATCACAGCCATATGTGAAAAAAAAAGTAATTGGGCATGGTCAACTCATCCAAGAGGTCACAAAAGAACCCAAAACAACCTCTAAAGATCTTCAGTCCTCACTCGCCTTAGTAAAGGTGCCTCAGTGTTAATGATTTAATAATAAAAAAAAAAGGACTGGATGAAAATGGCCACAAAAAAACACAAAAGCCAGTCTCTCATTTACCAACAAACATCCTGATGATCTCCAGAACTTTGGGTAAATATTCTTTACAAGACTGATGAGACAAATGTATTAATGTGTAATTTATAGCTAAATAAATGCTAGAAATAGAACTATTTCTGTTAAATATTAACTAAGTATTAAATCCACATCTACAAAATACAACTTTAACCAAAACAAAGAAATTGTACTAACAGTCTGAATGATAGAGATGCTGTGGATGATCTTAAACAGGATGTTTACGCTGGAAAATCCTCCAATGTGTCTAAATTAACATAATTCTGTAAAGAGATATGAAAGACACATTGCCATTTATCTCAAACACATCAAGGATGGCACAACCAAGTTATTTGGTTTATTAGGCGAATCCTTGTTCTCACGGGGCCAGGTTGGTTTGTATAGATATTTTTCCTTTATAAATAAAATAATAATTAAAAAACTGATTTTTGTCTGATATTAAAATGTGTGTTTTTTATCTGAAAAATGTAAGCTTGATAAAAAAAAAACTAACAAAAAGTCTGTAGGGGGCAAATACTTTTTCACAGCACTGTATAAATGAGTGAGTTCTGATTTTTAGTGATTCCTGATGTAACTGACTGTTTTTCAGCAGTAAAAGTCCTCTCTGAGCTCCGGACGGACGTCATGCTCGTGTTTTGAAGGATGAAACGTCTCTCTGCTATCTCTTCCACTTCGGGCGGCCATATTTTAAATTAGTGCACTTCCCAAACACATTCATCTGCTCAGCCCATCCCTCTAATCAATTCTGCAAAATAAATGACATCAAACCTGTAACGCCACTGTCATTAATTTCACCAGAAACGTGCATCAAACCGTGCACTGGTAGGTGCTGCTCAGACACCAGTGATGCTTTACACACATTAATGCACACACACACACACACACACACACACACACACACACATGCTCTGAATTAAATGAACAAACTCACACACGGCTTCCTTTTGTTACTGTAAATGAACAGTGTACGAATGTAGATATGTACTGTAGTGTATACTGTCATTATAGAGCTGCATAGAGATTCATTATACTCTGTAAGTAAAAATGAAGAGAGCACTTGAGTTTCTGAATCAGTTTCTCTGATTTTGCTATTTATAGGTTTATGTTTGAGTAAAATGAACATTGTTGTTTTATTCTATAAACTACAGACAACATTTCTCCCAAATTACAAATAAATATATTCTCATTTAGAGCATTTATTTACAGAAAATGAGAAATAAGCTTTAGAAATTATTATTTGCTGGAATAACCCTGGTTGGTTTTTAATCACAGTTTTTTCATGCATCTTGGCATCATGTTCTCCTCCACCAGTCTTACACACTGCTTACACACTTCCAGAGGTTTTACATTTGGTAAAATCAAAGAAAATCTATTGGTCTGTTTATTGTGAAATTTGGACACAATGTAAAGAATGATTCAAAGTTTGTTGAAAGTAAAAAAACGTAATACGCTTGTTATCTGTCACGCTTCAAACAGCAGTAATGAATGACAGAAGCCTCAGCTTGAAGGATTGATTGAATGATTGAATTTAAAGGGTTGTTTGAATTTGAAGGAAGGGTTGAGTTCTATTTCAGCTGAAATAGTATGTTGGAAATATTATGCTAAAAGCATACCCCTTTTTTCCACACCCTAGGTTTTAAATTTTAGTTTTAGGTTTTATTGATCTTTTTTTATTAGCATGAAATTCACTGATGAACTTCTTAATTTATGCGTAATAATGAATCCAGTTGTAACTTTCCATTTTGGATCGGGATGTTGTAACACATGAAAAAAAACGTTTTATAAAGAGAACAAAGTGATAAAAAAACAAGAGCTACTTAGAGAGCAATTTTAGTTTTAATTCGTTTTAATTTAGTTAAGTTAACAATTAAGAACAAAAGCATCTACTTTAGTTTTACAATCAGGGTAAACTAAATTCAACTGTTGCATAAATGTTAGTATTTCATCTTTAAAGGGTTATAAAGACAATAGTTTGATATTTAGTATGTTGATTGATTTATTTTAGACCTCGTGGATGGTTTGAATTTGAAGGGTTGATTGAATTTGATGGATGAATTGATTTTGAAGGAACATTTGAATTTGATTGAGTTTGAAGATTTGATTGAATTTAAGGGATTCATTGATTTTGAAGGATGGATTGATTTTGACGGACGGCTTGATTTTGAAGGGTTGATTAAATTTGAGTGATTGAGTTTGAAGATTTGATCAAATTTGAAGGATGAGTTGAATTTGAGGAATTGATTAAATGCAAAGGATTGATTGAATTTAAAGGGTTATTTGAATTTGAGGAATGGATTGATTTTGAAGGTTGATTTGAATTTGATGTCCGAATTGTCTACAAAACAATAGAATAAATCATTTATAAATAAATGAATTAAAGCAATAATCACTGATAAAATTAGATATAAAGTAATTTAGAGAAGAGTCTCTGGTCCTGTAGGTACAGCTGTAGGATGTCAGAAGTGATGGTCTTTTTTTTATTAGAGAGTAAAATGTAAAATCTTTTCACAGGTGACACTTTAGTGGACTAATGCTTTTGTTTACACCTGTGAGTTTAGAAGTGAAACAGTGACAGTGGGTTGAGCCGAGTGAAGGATGCTGATGAGTTTTGTTTGCTCATTTAAGGGAAAAAAAAGTCTGGAAAAAAATTACAAAAAAGGGAGGAAAGTGGCAAACAAATTCATCAGGAAAATAATGTATGTTCCTTTTGTCTCCACACTCGCCTGCTCTCCCACACATTCATCTTAACAGGATAATAATTTGTGAAAGTCTCTGACATTTGTGGCTAGCTAGCATGGTAATAAACCCGTGGCTTGGAACGTTTTTTACTTAATTAGAGTCAATCAATCCAAACTTTTGCTCACTTACCGGTGTGAAACAGCGATATAATGAGCAGAAATCAGCACGGTGATTGGAAATACAAATTACAGCTGTTTAAAGGAAACCACACACTCTACTACGTGGCCAGCGATGCAGGAGCCTGCTGGGGACATCTTGAAGGGTTTGGTGCCAAATCGACGACTACAGTAGCTCAGGGAGAAAGAGAGAAAAAGAGAGAGAGAGAGAAAGAAAAATAGAGAGAATTAGACTGTTAATGCAGTGCAGGCTTTAGGGCTAATTCAGTTTGACTACTGAAAAGTAAAGGCTGTTTCAATTTAGCCCATTTAAACAGGTCGTTACCGGAAAGCGCAATTCTATTTGTGTAACATTTTTATTTTCAACCTAATATAACTCCAAATATTACAAACTAATTCAATTTTAAAAATCTAAATAACGATCTCTGACTAAACCTGATGTCAGAAAATGAAGGGAGCAAGGAGAGGACGTGGAGAGCAGAAGCAAACGTGAGGTATAAAACAAGAATATTTGTATTAAGAATACAAAAAATAAACAAAACAAAGAACTAAATAAACAAAGAAACACAGAGTACACAGGAAATAAGAAAAACTAACGTAAACATGTACAAGGGCCGACAAAGGAAACAGGAAACGCTGGGATATAAACAAAAAGGGGACCAGAAAAAAAGGAAACATTAGCTAGGTTACCTGGAAGAGAACTAAGGCTAACAGAGAGCTAGCTAACATCAGCGCTAAGCTAGCTAACATACTAACTACATATAACTTACATATGTTATGTTGGGTCTGTTTTGCATCACAATAGAACAAAATAGTAAAAAATATTGATAACAAAGGGAAAACATTAGGTTTTGATTTCCTGTACAATAATTTTTTTTTAAGTTTTCTAACAAAGAAATTATGAGGACATTTGTGGGTCTTAAAAAATATTTATTGAGGTCTTAAAATGGTCTTACAAAGCATAAAATTGGACTTTTAAAATGGTGCAAGAACCCTGATTGCAAAAATATAGTTCTTTATTTCATTTAAGCAAATGTTTCTCCCCGATATCAAACCTGCTCCTACACCTCCGCAGGACGACGACACGGAACAGGGCCAGGATGTGACACCTGCAACAAAACAGCATCACTATTTCAACCTAATAAATCCTATAAAACCTACATGCTGCTGTTCTTTACGTTTATCCAGCCAGAGACCCGGCGTGCTGGACTCGTTCTGGGCTACATACAGAACTCATTTCATTTCCAGGCTGAAGGAAAAGTTCTTTTCTTTTTCAAAGTTCCTAAACTGCAGAAGCCGAGCTTGGCAGCCACAGCTTGACGTTGTGTTACAGTTATTATTGTCAGACAATCCAAGGAGTGCAGATAATGCAAAATGCTCTGCTTGGTCCCCGTTTGTTTCACTGCTGACTGGAGGGAGTAATTGGGTGGTGCTGACCATATTAGACACAGAGAACATTTTCAAATGGGGAACACCAGCGTCAGAACAAAAGAAGGGGAGTGAAATTACAGGCTTAATGTCTGTGAATGCTGCTTTTTAACACCAAATATATGTGTGGAAATGAGTCCCCAAAGCTTTCAGAGCTTCCAAACCAAGCGATTTACGTGAAGGTGTGTATATATATATATATATATATATATATATATAGTGATGCATGTACTGTAGTGTAACAGGGTGATATAACTGTTGATTTTTTATTTCTTAGATTATAGAAGCTTAGCGTACTGTTGTCACGGTCTCGCTCTGTTCCCCTGTGTTTCTCCTGTAATTTTCCGTCACGTGTGTGTAATTTGTAGCTCCGCCCTTTCCCCAGGTGTTCAGTGTTTCTTGTTACTATTTATAGCTCACTTTAGTCCTTGTTTATCCGTCGGTCTTTGCACCTTCCAACGTTGTCTGTCTCGTCACGTCCTAGCTATAGTTTTGCCACGTTTCTAGTTCTTTGTTTAGTTTGTATTATTTGTTTATATCTCTTGTTTGTTTATATTCCTTGTTTTGTACATATTTACGTATTTATCCTTTGTATATATATCCCTAGCCCTGTTTTGTACTTATCTGTTTAGTTTAGCTCTTTGTTTGTTTTCCCTGTTTGTTTATGTATATATATTTATTCGTTATTCCCCTGTTTGTTTGTTTGTTTACTTATTATTCATTAAAGTCTGTCTAACCCGCTTTTACGTCCGCCTCCCGTCTGGTCCCGCGTTACAGAAAGAAAATTACAGGAGAAACACAGGGGAACAGAGCGAGATCGTGACAACTGTAAATCTAATATTCTGCTATAATAACATATACACATTCAATATACTTCCAAAAAATGCTGTAATGTTGTTTTGATTTGTTTGCATTAATCACTAATGAGTAATGTGTGTAAAAACATGCACTCAAACATATTAACAAAACAAAATATCTACATTTCTGCACTTATAGATAGATACATACATAAATTCAACTTTATTGTCATTGCTCAGTACAGATACACAGCAACGAAATGCAGTTAGCATCTACCACAGGTGCAAATAGTAGCAATAGTTTATATATATATATATATATAGCTCTGGAAAAAAATAAGAAACCACTTGATGAGAATGATGAGTTTCTTGGATTTTACCAAATTAAAAAAACAGCATAAAAAAGCAGCATAAAGTTATCCAAAAGCAGTGTGTAAGACTGGTGGAGGAGAACATGATGCTAAGATGCATGAAAAAAAACTGTGATTAAAAACAAAGCAGGGCTATCCCACCAAATATTGATTACAACTGAACTCTTAAAACTTGAACTATTAACTGCATTATTTGAGGTCTGAAAGCTTTGTTATTTCAGACATTTCTCATTTTCTGTAAATAAATGCTCTAAATGAGAATATTTTTATTTGTAATTTGGGAGAAATGTTGTCTGTAGTTTATAGAATAAAACAACAATGTTCATTTTACTCAAACATAAACCTATAAATAGCAAAATCAGAGAAACTGATTCAGATTTCAGACATATTTCTTAACATAGTGTTATTAATTGTTTATTAAATGATAAGAGCATTGTGTAGTTGTGTGTTTGGATGGCATGCATCTGTCTTT
This sequence comes from Astyanax mexicanus, assembly GCF_023375975.1. Classification (NCBI taxonomy): domain Eukaryota; kingdom Metazoa; phylum Chordata; class Actinopteri; order Characiformes; family Acestrorhamphidae; genus Astyanax; species Astyanax mexicanus. The sequence goes on from NC_064413.1 coordinate 550,329, forward strand.
GTTTCTGTGGCATGTCTGTGCGCGTGGCGTTTGGGCGCTGGTTTAACTAATAAAATCTCCCAGTTCTCCTCAGAAATAAGCATCAGCTCTGCTCCGGTGGCTTTACCTTCCCCAGGTGATCGCGCCACTGAGCCCGCGGCCGCTCCAGCGCACACGCCTCTACCGCTGCTGCCAAGCCTGAGGGTGGCTACCCGTTAGAGGCACACACACACACACACACAATCTCACACACACACACACAATCTCACACACACACACACGTATGCACTCAGGTCCGCATACCCAGACGCAGACACACACAGACATGCCATTGTCCCTCCAGTGCCCCACCGTGCCTCTGCCCTAGCTGCCCAGCTGCTCTCCTGGGTACACCTCACTACCTCCCTACCTCCACCACACACACACTACACACACTCTACACACACACTCTCTCTGCTGCGCTTTCTTTGTCATGAATGATCATCTGCTGGTCTCCAAGCGCCTGGGCCCACCTGGTCGAGAACTCGCCCATTAGAAGCCCATATGTGAGAGAGAAGCAGCTCGCCTACGTTTCTCCACCAAATCAACACCCGGGTGGCTCTCATATTCTCCAGGTAATCCATGCAGCGTGCAAGTGTGCTCACACACACACACATATATACACACACATACACAGATACACACCCTTACACATGTACTGTACCATGTTCTGATTACCTACACACAGTCCCTGCTGATGAAAGTACTGTAATAACAAGAGTAATAGTTATAATAATAATAGTAATAACAGTAAAAGTAATAAAACTAATAGTAAAAGTAGCAATCCGTAACAGCAGTAAAAACAGTAAAAATAACACTTTATTTTTACTTTCTTAACTAAGAATATTTAATATTTGTGGTCAGCTTACAGTTACATTTTGCACAAAACATGAGGACGACGTCCTAGAAATGTTGTAACTGTCCACTATACTAATAATATTTAAGCTAAGAATCTGTCAAGTACTCACGTCCCTCACTACCAACATTTGACTATAATAAGTTGAGTTAACTCAAAAAGGGCCAGCATTTGACTATACTAAGTTGAGTTTTCTTTAAAAACACCAATATTTGAACATACTAGGTAGAGTAAACTCAAAAAACCTCAACATTTGACTATACTAGGTTGAACTAACTCAAAAATACCCACATTTGACTATAAGTTGAGTTAACTCTGAAAATACCAATATTTGACCATAATAGGTAGACTTAACTAAAAAACATCAACATTTGACTATACTAAGTTGAGTTAACTCAGAAAAGACCAGCATTTGACTATACTTAGTTGAGCTAACTCAAAAAAGACCAAAATCTGACTTTACTTAGTTGAGTTAACTCAAAAAACACCAACAAGTTGAACCAACTCAAAGAAAACAAGCATTTGACTATAATAAGTTAAACTAATTAAAAACAGACTGACATTTGAGTATACTAAGTTAACCTAAAATAGACCAATAATTGACAATATTAGGTTCAGCTATCTAAAAATAGACCGGAATTTTACTTTACTAATTTAAGTGAACTCAAAAAAGACCAGCATTTGACTATACTAAGTTGAGCTAACACAAAACATACCAAATATGTTCACACAATGTGTGAATAAATGTACCTGGAACTATATATATTATTATTTTTTTGTACAATTACAGCTACTGTTCTGTAGTCACTAAGCAGAAGCAGATATGAGATAAAGTTGATTAATTCTGCAATAAGTTTTATTGGCCAAGCATACTTAATATTCACAAGGAATTTGACTTCGGTAGATGTTAACTTTTTATACATTGAGCAAACAGACAATCATCATAATATACAAAATATAAATATGACTATACAAAACAAGATAGCAAAAATATGATATCAAGACAAAGCACACATAGAGTAAATTAACTGCAGCAATAATAGTGCAAATTATAATAGTGAAAGTGGTGGTAATATTGCTCGTATAATAGTAACAGTATATCTGTGGCAGTCTTTACAAAAACTGGGAGCTATAAACTTACTTTGCAAATGCTTAAAATACATGTTATTTCTGTTAATTCATAGGATTTCTGGTGTAAAATGCAGACCTATTCTAAGTGCTGATATTTAACCCACACCCCTTCCAGCCCCCGAACCCCAAAAACGGGACTTTCTGAAGGTTGCCATCTCACCACACTTAGTTAACAAAAATATTTCTACAAACAAGATGATATCACAGCACTCCATGATATTAATATGATATGTTCCCTGATCTGTAAAGCAGCTGGTTATCTTGCTTGCCGGCGATAAGAAAAAGTGCTGCGGATTTCCAGTTTGTGAGCACATTTGGGCTGAATCTTTCACACGTCACAAATTGCAGATGGGAAGCGGTGATCTTGAACAGCCGATCACCCCAGCGTGACCATCTGACACCTTCCATTTAGGAAAATAATACTTTCTATCTTAGCATACTCTCCCCTCTGCAGTCAGCCAGAGGAAATATGCCTGGAGGAGTTTCAGCTACTAACTTCTTCCACACTCCTCTCTCTCTCTCTCTCTCTCTCTCTCTCTCTCTCTCTCTCTCTCTTTCATTTTTCTCTCTTTTTCACCACCCATTGTCTTGTTTTTACATGTATTTCCTCTTTGTTGAACGTCTGTCTGATTTTCTGTGAAAGTGTAAAGGAAAATCTAAAGGTATTAATGATTGGTTTTAAGTGCATGTAAAAAATAAACATCTCTAGAAAGCAAAACTGGGTGAAATTAAACCAGTAAAATCAGTATATTCGCTTTATTATCAAAAATGTACATTAATAAGCCATGACAATAAAAAAAACACCTGTCTCACTCTCTCTAGATCTCCCATGTGTTGCCAAAAAATATTAAATATTAAAAAAAGACCAGCATTAGACTATACTTAGTTGAGTTAACTCTAAAAACACAAACATTTGACCTTACTAGGTAGAGTGAACTCAAAAAATCAACATTTGACTATACTAAGTTGAACTAATTCAAAAATACCCACATTTGACTATAATACAGTTAACACATAAAACACAAACATTTGACTATAGTAAGTTGAGTTAACTGAAAAGGACCAACATTTGACTATATTAATTGGAGCTAACTCAAAAAAGACCAACATGTGACTATACTTAGTTGAGTAAACTGAAAAAAATCTGTCTGATTTTCTGTGAAAGTGTACAGGAAAATCTAAAGGTATTAATGATATGTTTCATGTGGATGTAGAAATAAACATCTCTAGAAAGCAAAACTGGGTGAAATTAAACAGTAAAATCAGTATAATCGCTTTAATATAAAAAAAAAATACACTTATCAGCAATGACAATAAAAAAAAACACCTGTCTCACTCTCTCAAGAGCTCCCATCTACTGTGCTGCCAAAGAAAAATAAAAAAACATTCCCTGGCTACTTAAGAGGATTCTTGTGATATCTGGCAGCAGGGCGGTTTTAAGGCATTTAAGGGCCCCAAGCAAAATTACCCACTAACACCATCCCATAACAACACACATACCAAGAAAGTGTGAATTAAGTGCGTAGTATCAGTTTCATATTTTGACGGCTGCAGGAATCACTAACCTGGCTAGCTGGATACTGACAATAACTAGTGGGGCCCCTCCTCACTACTCAAGGGGGATTCCGATAACAGTGACTTTGGGCTTTCCTGCATCGACCATCGACCAGACCTCAGAATTTAAAGGGGCGCTCACACAGCATGTCGTTGTATTCAATTCATAATCAGTCCTTGTCTGAGGGCCCCTGTAAGTTGGTGTAAAAGGGCGACTCAATCAAACCTAAAGATGGAGCATCCATTGGTATCAGGCTGGACAGATGGGCAGCCAACAAGTCAGAGGAAGACAGAGAGAAAAAGGAGGAAACTTTTTGGCCACCATGTTGTAGTTCAGTTTCAGGCTTTTAGCAATCTACTTATCCTTAGCCTAGGCCATCTTTGTGGAAAGATCTCCATTCTGAATCTCCACTAAACCCATACATCACCCAGTGCCCCTCCCAATCAACCCTTTTCATTTTTTAGATTTTTTTATTTGAGCTGAGAATGGAGTCAGCTATATCAGGGGGTTTAGTTACCCTTTAAGTTTAAATGGAAAGCAGCATTCGTCTCCCACAATGTTTAGAGAGATGGTCAAGATTCATCAGACCACCCTACTTTCTTTCTTCCTTTACTTTTTAGTCCATTTCTGATTTCTGAAGCCCATGTGATTTTGGATAGAGATCATCATGGGCAATAAGGAACAGTCTGCAGCTTCACAGACCCATACACAGCAGGTTCCCCAAGTTAAATTGGGGGGAAAAAGGAGAAAAAAAAATAAATTTGGGGTTGTTAATTCAGCATTGACAGTAATGAAGGGTTATTTTCTGACATATGCAGGATTTAAACAAGCGTTTTACAAATTTCCCAATACAAATCATCATTTACGCTTAAATGCATGCAAAATGAATATGGCTACAAGCTGCTCCAGCTTTTGGAGGTCTTGATTGGGCAGTTTTATTGTTGTGTAATTGTCAGAGACATTGTCCAGAGAGTTTTTTTTTGTTTGTTTTTCTGATTGCATATAGCTTTAGCTGTTATCACACACACACACACTTATCTACACACCTCTACACACTCCTGAAGCCAGGAGCAGAGCTCTACTTCACTGCTATGCGGCCAGTGGAGCACTGAAGAACGCTGGGTTTTTAATTTGAGCGATAAATAGGAGTTGGTTTAACAGTTGGGCAGAGAGAGTTGTAAATGTTCTCTGTGATTCGCAGTCTCTGAGGGTTTAATTAAGTCCACAGACTCTGCTTTAACATGATGAGGCTCACTCTACACCCCTCCGTAACATGGCACACCCGGAATGCCCCACCATCTCAAGTCCACGGGCCTCAGGAGAACCGAGACGCTAGACGAAGCTTAAAGACTCGGAGACGGCCATCTCAGTTGGTCTAACAAGTCAACGGAGAATTGGCTGATATCATATCAGTTTTGTCTGCCGGTTTCTTCTCTTAAGGAACTCATATATTCCATATACTACACTGGGAATATGCGGGTATTAACTAAGAATAAGCGTTTTAATTTTGATGTCTCATATATATATTTGTGTTTATACAGTTCTTAATGGTTTAATTTTATTGTCTTAATTTAAATACACTTGCATTTGTCTTAGTTATTAATGTTATATACTTATATTGGTTATGCAGTGGAACTATATATCAACCATTTCACCCTTTTTTGGTTGAAATCACTTATTTTCTGTTGCACAATTGCACAAAAGTGATTTTATTTTAAGTGCCATCATTAATAAAGAAATAGCTCAATTGAATAATCTTAATAAAGTTTAATCACAGTTTTCATGCATCATGTTCTCCTCCAACAGTCTTACACACTGCTTTTGGATAACTTTATGCTGCTTTACTCCTGGTGTAAAAATTCAAGCAGTTCAGTTTGGTGGTTTGATGGTTTGTGATCATCCATCTTCCTCTTGATTATATTCCAGAGGTTTTTAATTTGGTAAAATAAAATAAAATTAGCATTTTAAGTGCTTTCTTATTTTTTTTCAAGAGCTGTATACTAATCTTAATAGTACAGATTTGGCTGGATAGTGCTCAAAATACAAATACAATGATATGTTTTGTACAGACAATGATGAAGTGTGCGATAACATGACTAGCTCCTCCATTATTGAGGTGCATTGCATTGTGGGAGAATGATGTCCATCGCCATCAGTTGGAACACACCCTACAACTTTGTTTAACTTGGTGTACCATGATAAGAAGTATACTAACTGTTAACAATATCTCAGACTAACAAAATATCTGTTCTCAGTTCATGAGAGTACTATAAACTGCAAATAAAAAGAACAACGGTAGCTTCAAAATGTTATAACGTTTAATTAATAATTAATTACATGCTAATTAATTCAAATAAAGTAATATTGTGGTAAGATTTCCTCTTAAATGAAGTCACGACTTTATTTCTCAAATATTTTTGAATATGGAGGTGGATGCTTTCCTAAATAAAACTGGTGTCATAGATCTGAAGCTTTATATGCCATATTTACAACACAAGTATATTAGAAAGCTCTATATTGTTTGTAGTTTTTACCCAACTAATATGTGCCTCACCAGTACTGTTAATACTGATAATAGGACACACTTTGTGGTAACCTATGGACGTTACAAGGATTTTCACTTTACAGCCATTTGAAAGCATGTTGATATGATAATTGTGTAAATATTGATTGTGCTGTTCAATAATGTGAGTAAAGAGGGGGTGTTATGCATCTGTTTAAGTCAGGGCAGCCATGCAATCACTCTTTCAGAAAAACTATAAAATAATATTTGAATTTTGTCTATCTACATGTATATGTAACCAGTTTTAATTTTAAATTGAATCCATCCAAATATTTCCAAGGTCAAATCTCACATAACATTTAACTTTAAAATAATTTTCTCTATATTTGGATGTGTGGTTTATAATACAGTGATTGTTTTTATCTTATATACAGGATACACACCATAGGGCCCATAGGGACCCAGCTCCCCAAAAGGGTTCTGGTACTGGTTCCATGTGATGCTCATTGGACCATTTATGACTCATTCTTGTGTTTAAATGCTTTTGGGAAAACAAACAAGCACACATGTAGGAAAAGGGTGTTTGTGTAGAGGATTATACTGTATATACAGGTAAGCAATAATAATAAGAGACATTAATGGGAAGTTAAATGTTATTACTGTGACTTTTCACTTATCACTGAGGGCACTTATACAGTGACTGTATGATATACGCTGCTGTTTATATGTATAAATTATATTTTATAGCTAAGTGGACATCATATATTTCATATATCTCAAAGTCAAATTGAATGTAACAAGTTGTGCCCCTGATATGAATATGAACTATGACTGAAGGACTTCAGTTTATAGTATATAGTATAGTTTCTATAGGGATAAAATATGTGTGGAGACATGGTATATATTATATTAGTTGATTAATTGATTGATTGAGTAATATTTTATAGTTTGATGCTGATGCAACTCTTCATAAATCATAAACGATCACACAGGTATAGAGTAAAATATCTCATTTTTAATATGATAAACACAAGCAGTATCTTCTTGTACTTAAGACTTTTAGTGTTTGTTTTGACTGTGCTTACTTATCTTACATACACAAACACATACACACACACATTCAGACTGGTATAATAATTATAAAAATGATAATAGGACACCTTCTTCTACTGTTTCTCTTCTTTATTGTTTGTTCTTATATTATAAATGACGAAAGTGCACAGTAAAGCACATTCCATCCCACACAATTCAATCTGATAGAAAGCTGTATTTTTTAAATGCTCCATACTGTTGTACTTTATCTTTCTGTACTTATAAAGACTTTTGGTTGGCTGCTGTTTGTAGGGACTGGCTATGTTCACTCATATATGACTCATCTCATACAAACACACATTCAGACTGTAATAATAAAATTATTAATATTATTAATACTTATAATAATTAGGACATTTTTTTCCTCTTTTTGACTCATTTTTTTCAGCTTGATGCTGATGCAGGACTAAAGTTTGCCTCGAGTAGCTTCTTTTGAAGGACTAGCAAAAAAAGAATAAAATGGGGTGGGTTATTTTGGCGATGGAGATTAAGGCAGGGGCTTTTTGTCATTTGTGCGAGACAAGCCATTCATCCATCCCGTTCTCAGCCAAAAAAAGGCTGGTCCCAGAAATTAGCAGTTTCAGCTCAGCAGCGAAGTCGTCGGGCTGTGAAGGCACAGAGAAATTGACTAATTAGCAATGCGCACTAAAACTTGACGGTTCTCTCTATAACGGCGAAGGAAAGACTCGCTTTTTCCCTCCCTCTCTCTCTCTTTCTCTCTCTCTCCCTCTTTTTTTGCTCTCCCTTCTTTTCTTTTTTCCATAGATGTTTGAAATCGCAGTCATTTACGCTCGACAGTTTTTACAATAGCCTTGAGCCATAATTTTGCCAGTCTCTCCAGCATCCATACCCCTGCATGGTCTCTCTCCACCGGCCATGCACGACCGTTTCTCTCCCCAACCGTGGATTTCCTATTACTCTCGTTACGACTCACTGAGCCCCAGGCCCAAGGATAATGATGTGTTGTTTCTTGGTAGCATAATTTGTCACACGTATATTTCTTCTTCTTCTTCTTCTTCTCTTGCAGAAAGCACAGCTCCCTCTCAGACTCACAGACACACTTCTTGTTAGGTTAGCTAGTTAATTCCGAAGAACAAATGAGAAACAAATGAGCAGCGACAACAAATAAGGAGAAATAAGACACGGAAAGAGAGAGAGAGAGAGAGATGTATGTATGCGTTTGTATATAGTAATATATAGCGTTATATCTGTGTATATCTAGTTATCTAGTTAACGTTACACGAGACTGGGATTCAATGACTGTTTCCGAGCAGCGGAGGCTGTAGACTTTCTTCTTCTTCTTTTTCTTTTTTTTAATTTAAAACAAGAAAGCGGAGGATTTTTTTAATATTATTGAACGGAGGAGAACAAAGGAAAGTCCTGCGAGAAGATTAAGGAGGAGCCGAAGAGACTTTATTTCCCCCTCAAGTCAGGTAAGTTTTGCCTGTTTGCCTGTTGTGCGGTGCTGAGCGGTGCTGAGCTGCGCTGTGCGGGGCTGTGCGGTGCTGTGCGGGCGGGCTGTTAGCGTTAGCTAGCTCCGTATAGGGGGAAATGTGGCGGCGGTGGAGGTGGCGACGGTGGCGGAGGTGGAGGTGAAAGTGAGGCGGGAGAGGGTGTCAAGTTCAGCCGCCGCGGCGGCGATGGAGCGTCCGGTCCGGTTTTCTTTCTCCGTGCGAGAAAAAAAGAGAGAGATCTGTCCGCGTACGAGAGAGCGAGCCGGTGCTGTCCGCGTCCTGTAGCCTGCGGAGGAGCGGAGAAACGGAGGAAGAGGCAGAGGGGGGTCCGGCTTATCGAATAATTCAGTCCAACTCGCCTGATCGTTTGTTGTGGTCGCCGGAGACGAACTAATTGCTTGTGGATCTATCTGACTGCGTGTACTTACTAGCTGTTAGCCTAGCCTGTTAGCTAGCTATATCTCTCAAACGCTTGTAAATAGATAATCTAGTTAAATTGCTAACTAAATCACTAACCTATCTCTCTGTTTGTGTTGTGGGGGCTTCTCGCTAATCTAGCCTGCGTGTGAAAAATGGAGATGTTAGTTAAGCTCGTTTATAGATGGTTAGATGATGATGGTGGTGGTAGCGTGTGACCGTGAGCTGCTGCTGCTGTTTTAGCTAAGCCTGGGTACAACTTGGGTGCAAGTTGCTGCGGTAACCTAGCGACCAAGATAGGTTAGCTAAGCTAGCTGTTAGTTGAGGGGTTTAGCTAACTAAGCTTCGCTAAGGTAAGTTAGCTAGGTTAGTTTTAGTGTTTTGATAATGCTGAGAGAAAAACTTCGTTAACTAATAGGTTAGAAAGATAGTCAGTCTGAATAAGTGAACTTTAATATTGTTTAGTCCTTATAGAGCAAGTTAACTAACGTTAGTTAACTAAATAACTATTAAGCTAGTTGTGGGGGTTAGCTAGCTTATCTAAGCTACGTTAGCTAGTTTGTTTAAATAATGCTGAGAGAAGCTTAGCTAACGTTAACTAGCAATGGTTAGCTAGGTTAACTAGGTTAAAGACATAGTCAGTGAAGCTATTGAGCTATTGACCTTAATCTAACCATTTAACTTAGTTAGCTACTTGTGGGGGTTAGCTAGCTAAGCTAGGTTAGCTTGTTTGTTTGCCTGGGTGCAAGTTGCCGTGGTAACCTGACCAAGATAAGTTGGCTAAGCTAATTAACTGGCAAGCTAACCTAACTAAGCTGTGGGGTTTAGCTAACCAAGCTAAGTTGACTGGATTGTTTTAATAATAATGAGAGAAGCTTTGTTAACTAACTAGGTTAGAGTGATAGTAATTGAAGCTAGTGAGTAAAAAAGGATGAAAACACAAAGATCAACACGGGTCATGAAAGTTAAGTTGGCTAAGCTAGATTAATAAGTGAATTTTAATATTGTTTCAGACAATCCTTGTAGTGCAGCTTAGCTAAGCTAACTAGGCTAAAGCCTAACTTATATAGTTAGCTAGCTAGATAGCTGGGCTATGTTAGTTAAACTATACTCCTTGGTTGTTTTTATTTGTTGTAGTAAGTGAATAACGGAAGGAAAGACAAATATCATAATAACCTAGCTAGCTAATCTATCTTACCTAAATAAGTAGTTAGACTTTAATATTGTTTTGTCCTTTTATAGCAAGTTTACTAGTTAATACTAGTTATAGCTAGAGCCTACAGTTGTATGTAAGGTAGACTAGACTGGCTTTAACTAGCTAATCTCCACTGATTTTGTTGTTGTTTATTATTTGTTGTTAACTGTCGTTCAAACAAAAAACTTGGCTAGCAAGTGCAGCAACAGCTTATATAATCTTGCAATATGAAGGGAACATATATAAAAGAATCTATCTAATGCATAACTTGAGCACAGAACCCAGACCAATGGCTCCGGCATTGCTGTGTGCTTGTAGGAGGCGCGAGCAGCTCCGGAGTCATGTCCAGATCGGGGGACCGGACCTCCACGTTCGACCCGACCCACAGCGACACGCTGCTGCACGGGCTGAACCTGCTGTGGAGGAAGCAGCTTTTCTGCGACGTGACTCTGACCGCTCAGGGCCAGCAGTTCCACTGCCACAAAGCCGTGCTCGCCTCCTGCTCGCAGTACTTCAGGTCGCTCTTCTCCTCCTCCACCACCGGCGCCTGCACCGGCGGCGGCGGCGGCACCGCGCACATGCTGAGCGGCGAGGGGCTCGGCAGCGGCAAGGAGCAGGGCAGCAGCGGCACCCCCTCCTCCTCGCCCGACGACAAGCTCCTGCCCAGCCCGCGCTCCATCAACAACCTGGTGCTGCAGGGCTGCTCGTCCATCGGCCTGCGCCTGGTGCTGGAGTACCTGTACACCGCCAACGTGACGCTGTCGCTGGACACGGTGGAGGAGGTGCTGTCCGTCAGCAAGATCCTCAACATCCCGCAGATCACCAAGCTCAGCGTGCAGTTCCTCAACGACCAGATCTCCGTGCAGAACTACAAGCAGATCTGCAAGATCGCCGCCCTGCACGGCCTGGACGAGACCAAGAAGCTCGCCAACAAGTACCTGGTGGAGGACGTGCTGCTGCTCAACTTTGAGGAGATGTGCGCCATGCTGGACGCCCTGCCGCCCCCCGTCGAGTCCGAGCTGGCCCTCTTCCAGATGTCCGTGCTGTGGCTCGAGCACGACCGCGAGACGAGGATGCACTACGCCCCGGACCTGATGAAGCGGCTCCGCTTCGCCCTCATCCCGGCCCCGGAGCTGGTGGAGCGGGTGCAGTCCGTGGACTTCATGAGGAGCGACCCGGTGTGCCAGAAGCTCCTGCTGGACGCCATGAACTACCACCTGATGCCCTTCAGACAGCACTGCAGACAGACCACCGCCAGCAGGTAGGCGAGGAGCCAAGAGAGCTCCAGATATCTGTGGTTACTTCACTCACCTTCAGCATCATGTAGATTCAGCATCATGCATCTTCAGCATCATGTACTAACTTCAGCATCATGCACTTTAAGCATCATGTACTTTAATCATCATGCACCTTCAGCACCATGCACCTTTAGCATCAGGTATGCACTTTCAGCATCATGCACCTTCAGCATCATAGACCTTAAGCATCATGTACTAACTTCAGCATCATGCACCTGTAGCATCATGCATTTTAAGCATCATGCATCTTTAGCATCAGGTATGCACCTTCATCATCATGCACTTAAAGCATCATGTACTTTCTGCATCATTCATCAGTTCAGGGAAAAAAGAGAGTACTGTACAGATTGCTACACTTTTATTGTTCATAATGTGTAATTATATACACAGCATGATACTACTTCAAGCCCAACTGAGTTCATTACTTCATTAAAAGTAGAGAAAGACAAGCATAAATAAATATATTTAAAAAAATAAACATCTACTAAAGACACTAAAGAATTGCTCTAAAGGGTACTGACCCAGTGACAGTTTTTTTGTATCCTATTGTGGTGCTCTTTATAAGAAAGACTAGCATCATAGAAGAATGCTATACATGTATATGACCTATAACGCTGCTGTCATTTAATTGCTAAATGTAAATGTAAACCCCCTTTGGATAGCAAGTTTTTTACAGGACAGCAGTGACATACAAATGCAGCTCTTGGTCTCACAGAGACAAAAAAGGCTCTAAGTTTCTCTTGTTAATGTTTTGCATGTTCAAGTTGGGAAGTTTTCTGTTTTTCCCCATCACAAATTTCTCGGTTGCAAAACAAATTTCTCCTTGTGGGGAAACATAAAGTACAAAGTAAAGTAAAGTATTCAAAGAAATGTAAACAGTGAAAGGAAAGAACACATGTACCTATATAGACACAATAGGAATTACGTTAACATGATTATATGGTGTAATTGTTTATGACTGAAACTGATTCTGATTGGACAAACCCACACTGCTTTGTGGTGTGTCATGGTGCATTCTTGTGAGTGTAGAAAATGAAAGAAATATGACATGCATAGCATTTTTGTTACTGTCCAACATGGTAAAGCAAAAACATTTTACTTAAATTAGGTCTTAAGGTAATTTTAGAGCACTTCTATTAGTCTATTCTTCCAGATCATTTCACATAGTGAACAAAACCACAAATCTACAGGGTTCAGTTGATTAAAAAATATTTTTTTATATTGGATGTTACATGTACATGTCCAGTCATTATCTACCAAATTGATATGATGCATGTAAAAAAATGGTGGTACTTGTTTAAAGTAAACGTGTAAAGATAGTTTTGTAAATTTCAGTGTATAATACGTATAATAAGGTTAGTACTAAAGTACTGCTACTTACTGTCTGAGGCAGAATGATAGACAGTTTTTGTAAGAAATTGAAAGCTGCCATTTTTCACTCAGCTACTCACAATTAAATGGTCCAGTTGTCACTAACATGGTCCAGCTTTAGGTATTCTAACTCATTATAGTGAATAAGCTTACTGCACATTTCTGCTAGTTTTCAAATCCGTGTTTATGTTCATAATGCAGTGGAGTTATATAAAAAGGCTGTATGGACAGCATATAAAGAAATGTCATATCAGAATGAAAAGCTGTAAATGATCTGCTCTTCTCTGCAGTTTAATCCGCCCACTCAATACAATCAATACAAAGCCATTTGCATGACAATAACCTGTCCTGGTAACGGATGTGTCTCGCTCGTTTGTGTCCACTTGTATCTGACTACTCCTGAACGAGGCTCAGCCATTTGTCCACCATCCATTTACACCTGCCACCATGAGTGGGCTTTGGTCTAGACGTCTGACTGCTTGTTTAGGATTTAGTTGTGTTCAGACCCACAACCAGAAACAGCTGTACTTATTTACCAACAAACTGATTGAATTTTCTCTAATTTCTGTTAGCTTGTGAAACAAAAGCACATGTATTTAATCTATATTGTGTGAGCTTGTTTGTATTTTCTGGCAAATCAGCCAAACAGCTGAAATAACGGCTTAAATACACTTATTTACACATATAGGCATAAGGACAGAAGCAGAAGCAGGGTCAGTACACTCAGTTACAAAAATGATGTTGTAACTCATGTTGTAATATTTATTTATTACTCTTGACTTTATATTTGACTTTCCAGAATCCAAATTGGCCTGAATATGCTTTTTACATAGTGTTAATTTATGTGTTTATATGCTTGTGTTTTTTGTTATGTACAGCTCTGAAAAAAAATAAGAGAGCGCTTAAATGATGAATGATCACAAACCATCAAACCACCAAACTGAACTGCTTGAATGTTTGCACCAGGAGTAAAGCAGCAAAAAGTTATCCAAAAGCAGTGTGTAAGACTGGTGGAGGAGAACATGATGCCAAGATATGAACTTGTTTTCTTTGCATTATTTGAGGTCTGAAAGTTCTGCATCTTTTTTGTTATTTCAGCCATTTCTCATTTTCTGTAAATAAATGCTCTAAATGAGAATATTTTTATTTGGAATTTGGGAGAAATGTTGTATGTAGTTTATAAAATAAAACAACAATGTTCATTTTACTCAAACATAAACCTATAAATAGCAAAATCAGAGAAACTGATTCAAAAACAGAAGTGCTCTCTTCATTTCTGACAGAGCTGTATATATACACTAACTGTCATATAGTTGGTTAGAGATTGATAAAGGAATTTAAAACAAATATATAATTCAGGTTTAAGGTCATATGATCTAATAATTGCTGAAGACTTGTTAAACCATCTACAAACCATCTAAATAACCCATACATAATCACTTATAAATTAATTTGATTTGTTGATGGTTTGAAATCAGCTTATTGAATTGAATTGTAAGTTTTTTTTTTTTTTTGCTTTTATTGTTAATTTTGCATTCCCTTCTGCTTTCTGTGATATTTCAGGATTCGCTCCAACAAAAAGATGCTTCTGTTGGTTGGAGGTCTGCCCCCAGGTCCTGACCGCCTCCCCAGTAATTTAGTGCAGTATTACGATGATGAAAAGAAGACCTGGAAGATCCTTACAAGTGAGTGCTCTAATCTTTCACCGCTCTCTTTCCCGGAAAGATCGTAGCTGCTTAAAGTTATGTCTTACCACAGAATCAACCTGGAGAAGAATAGAATTCCTGCTCCTTAGATGCTCGGGGTAATGATGTATCACTATCACTTTTAATGTAACTTCTTAATCAGAGCGTGACTGTCTTCACACCATTGTGGAGCTTCATGTCTGAATTCCTTTGCTTTTTATTTTTTTTTCTTTGGCAGAAGTCTGCTAGCATTAATTTTAATCTAATGATCTAGTGGGGACTTATCATCAGATGATCACACACATATTGATCTCCTATATATTTAAATATTGAACTACTTTATTGAGACCATATTTAGGGAAAAACTGTTTTTTCCGCTAAAGATTTAATATTCATTTAACTGTTTGGAAATGATTAAAAGAGTATCACTTAGTTTTGTTTTAAGCCATAGAAACACTGGAAAAAATAGATATACTGAAAGCATTTTAGGATCATTTCGGCATTTTTAATAGACTTTAAAATGATTTAAATGTATTAGAAATAAGCATTATGCCATATTGTATTTGATCATGATGAATTGTATTGTGTTTTAAACACAGTAAGCTTTTTCTGGATACTGTGTATATCATGGATACTGTTAGTGCTTAAAAAAACACTAATAGCATGTTTTATTACAAAGAGCATGATGCATGATGTTTTAAAAAGAGCAAATGTTTGATAAAACTCACTGTACAACGTATGCAATTGTATCTGGACTGCAGTTTTTAAAGTGCATGCATGTTTTGTGTGCATGCTAAAATATACTGATAAATATAGTGTACACTCAAAACTCAAAATCTTAATATATATTTATAATATATTTTTTTACCATGTGACCCAGCTATTGTATTATCTGACGTCTGTTTGTAAATAGTTTAATGGTATAGTATATTAATTATTTCCTGGTTGTACCACCAGTCATAGAAACTGTATCTGTTCAGATAAAATAAAAGAAGACATTTCCTAAGAGATCAAAGGTTAAAGGTTACTTGGGGTCGTGCTGATGATGCAGTATCATATCACCCTGACATATGAGATAAGCTGAGATAAAGTTGTTCAGTTATCTCAACAGCTTTAAACGTTTGGTGAAATTTTTTAAATTTAGCTTATTTTAAAAGGTTTCAGACATATTGAGTTTATTTGGATGGTCTGTTGTCTCTAACTGCATCTAAATGTTAAAATAATACATATTATTTTAATGTACTAAAATATATGTATATAATATTTGGTCCATTCCAACAAAAAACATATATTAGCTCTCTTTTGGGAGAATACGCTTCTTTTCTGTAAATGGTTAAAGCTGTATAAAGTAAAAGTGATTACCTGCTGTTACTTGTTATTAGTTGACTACTATAGTGTTTATTATTCTTTCTGGAGGTGAAGCGTGAATTAAAAAGACTGTTTAGTTGAATAATACATGTATTTATAATATATTTATACAGCTCTGGAAAAAAATGAAGAGAGAACTTCAGTTTCTAAATCTCTGATTTTGCTATTTATAGGTTTATGTTTGAGTAAAATGAACATTGTTGTTTTATTCTATAAACTACAGACAACATTTCTCCCAAATTACAAATAAAAATATTCTCATTTAGAGCATTTATTTACAGAAAATGAGAAATGACTGAAATAACAAAAAAGATGCAGAACTTTCAGACCTCAAATAATGCAAAGAAAACAAGTTCATATTCATAAAGTTTTAAGAGTTCAGAATTAATCAATATTTGGTGGAATAACCCTGGTTTTTAATTAACATTTTTAATGAATCTTGGCATCATGTTCTCCTCCACCAGTCTTACACACTGCTTTTGGATAACTTTATGCTAGTTCACTCCTGGTGCAAAAATTCAAGCAGTTCATTTCAAGCAGTTTTTAAGTGATCTCTTATTTTTTCCAGAGCTGTATTCTACCTCTACCTTCACAAACTGCGCTCCAACACGTTATATTCAGTATATTCAGTAAATTCAGTATATTCTGTTTGCAGTGTCATTCACTATTAACCTACATCTGCGTCAGTGTGTTACACTCATAGAGTCGTAGTCTAAATTCCTTTTGTTTCGTCCACAAGAGTGTGAAATGGTCCGTGACTGATCGGAAAGTACAAACTGCAGAATCATCCTCCTAACACATCAGTAGCCCACTGATGTCATTGGGGTGTGCAGGTTATTAACATTCAATCAGAACTTTGCAATGATCCACAACCCAAAAGGGGAAACACGTTGATTAAGGGGGAGAACATATTCTATCAGCACTATTTGCAGAGACATGATGCTGCTTCTGAGATTTCTCTACTTTCTACATAATGGAGTGAGTGCCATCTAGTGTAGTGAAATGGATATTTCCCACAATATGAACAAAGACTGTCTGTACAGTTATTTTTATTTATTGGTGATTATTGATTCTCTAAAAAAAAAAACATACTGTTATTTGCACAGCCTCTATTGCAATTGAATATGGTGAAAATTTACAAAACTATAAAATGCCAATTGTTGTCAGAATGTATTAACAATTAAAAGCATGCATACTGGAACGACCTGGAATAACCTTGATATAAAAATCATTATCAGTATCAGTTTAACTGTATAGCATTGGCTGTGCATTCAGTTAATATCTATATTAAATTAGGGACTATTTTAAGCATTTTTAAGTATTATATATTTAAGTATTTAAGACCTGTTTACTTATGTATCATTTAAGACACAACACACAGTATATTACCTATCCAATGCATTATCAAATCTGTTGTTCCTTTAAAACATTTGTACCTTAAATAATGTAAAGAAACCAAGTTCATATTCATAAAGTTTTAAGAGGTCAGAAATCAATATTTGGTGGAATAACCCTGGTTTTTAATCACAGTTTGTTTTCATGCATCTTGGCATCATGTTCTCCTCCACCAGTCTTACACACTGCTTTTGGATAACTTTATGCTGAGCCCGTGCACATTCTGCCCAAGCCCGACCCATAACCAATTTAAACACCACAATTTTTAGTAAGTACAGCATTAAAACTGAGCTTTTAAAAAATTGGGTGTTTGAATAAGCGAAATCTGTTCAGAATTATGTTAATTAACATTGCAACACTGAAGAAGCGTAGACCTGTTATATATAGACCTGCTTGAGCCCCAGAGCTGCGTGATTATAACATTCTAACTTGTGCAACTTTTATTTTATTGCTCTTCTATATTATCATTATCACGCCATAGCTTTATATAAAATAAAAATAACATTTAAAACAGATTCTTAGATTCTTTAGCTCAACCCGTTCAGGCAGAGAATCTAAGCTCTAAACACTATAGTACAGCAATATAGTATGTTTTTATTTCTTTACTTGATTTCTACACTATTCGAGAGTCCAGATAACGTGTTGATCGTTTGTGTATAAATCTCCTCCAGCTGCAGCTCTGGGTTAGTGAATGAGACTCAGGCGTCAGGCAGGCCTAGACTCTGCCTTCACGACTCCGGGAAGATAAAACTGTATTATCCCGACACTCCCCGGCTTTCCTCTGTAGCAGAATGACATTTGATTTCACCGAAGTGGCCGATGGAAAAAGAGTGAGATTCAAGGCTGTCTAATTTTACAGCAACTGCGATCCATCAGGCAGCAGAGGGGTGACAGTGGAAATGAGTGATAGAGACAGACAGGTGGCTCTTAACGTACGACTGATTTATGCGGCAGAGGCACGGGCCAGAGATTTATTGAGTGAACATGATCGTGTTCATTATGACTGCCACCCCTAGACCATTTCTCTCTATTCTAACGGGGGGTCACTTTAACAGTAGTGAAGAAACTTAGAGGAGATGTAGAGAGATGGAGAAAGCAGGGAAGATAACACATTTATTATGCTGCACTGTGGCAGATTGTGAGATTATAACTGTTAAAAAAGTTATACACATATATACAGCTCTGTAAAAAAAATAAGAGAGCACTTAAAAATGATGAGTTTCTTTGATTTTACCAAATTAAAAACCTCTGGAATATAATCAAGAGGAAGATGGATGATCACAAACCATCAAACCACCAAACTGAACTGCTTGAATTTTTACACCAGGAGTAAAGCAGCATAAAGTTATCCAAAAGCAGTGTGTAAGACTGGTGGAGGAGAACATGATGCCAAGATGCACGAAAAAAAAAACTGTGATTAAAAAACCACCAGGGTTATTCCACCAAATATTGATTTCTGAACTCTTTGAACGCCCATCAGTGTAGCTATATTCATATTCAGTGAAAATAGGCTGTAAGCGGGGTGTAAGATAGCAATGAGCATCACAGTGTGCCTTGCGCAGGGAGTATGATAGGGCTATATGTGAATCTAATAGGAATAGTATACTTCTCACAATTAATAATTTAAAATTGGATACTTTTAATTTTTTTTAAAAAGATATGTATATTTGCCACTCTGTGCGCTGGGTCAGCTCCTCCAGGTGGACGGTGGTTTCCAGTTGAGAGTGTGCTGTGCAGGATTGGCTGCTGCTTCTTAACGGTGTGTGTTGAGTGTGTGTAGAATGTAATTGTAAGCGTCCTTAAGTGCTAAAAAGAAGCTATATAAGTGAAATTGTAAGAAAGTAAGTAATTTAAAAATTGCCATTTAATTTTGAACTTTAATTTCCTGTGTTTTATACTTTTTTTTCCCATACAAATCGCTTTTTTTATCATGTCATTTATATCACATGTGTAATGCATATCTGCATTCATTTTGTTTTACAGTAATGCCTTATAACAGCGCTCATCACTGCGTAGTAGAAGTGGAGAACTTTCTTCTGCTGCTGGGTGGAGAAGACCAGTGGAATCCAAATGGTAAATTGAACAAGTTATATATGTCATTATAACAGTTCATCGTTCAGCAAATAGATCAAATATGGTGCAGAAATGAGATATTAATGTATGCACATTTCTGATACGTTTCTACGTTTCTGATTAATCCTATACAGGCAAACACAGCACTAACTTCGTCAGTAGATACGACCCGAGATTCAACAGCTGGATTCAGCTTCCTCCAATGCAGGAGAGGTATGGTGCTATACGCTGTATTTAATAATTGTAATATTTTTAGTTGTATTTTATTTTAATTAAAGTTTTTAAATAAAGTGCACAGAAATGAGACTGAATCTGTTCTCTCTCTCTGTCTGATTTTGTTACAGAAGGGCGAGTTTCTTCGCCTGCTGCCTAGATAAACATCTATACGTAATCGGCGGGAGGAACGAGACGGGCTACCTCTCCAGTGTGGAGGCTTATAACCTGGAGACCAACGAGTGGAACTACGTTTCTTCCCTTCCACAGCCGCTCGCAGCACACGCCGGGGCGGTCCATAATGGGAAAATCTACATCTCAGGTGGGATGATTTAGATTCAGATTATTCTTTGTTGCTTTTCATTTTATATATGATAAAATAATACAAATAAATAGCATTAAATTCTCAATTAGTTAATTGACATTATTATGCAACCTTTATTAACCTGTCTATAAATGGTAAGTAAACCCCCTGATTTTTGCTGACTCCACCCTCAGCTCTTTAAAAATTTGAAAAAGGGTAAAAAATAAAAGGGGTAGTTTGGGAGGGCCACTGGGTGATGTATGGGTTTAGAGGCGGGGCAGGAGGAGAAGCTGATTGGCTGAGCTGATCTGAGCTATATCCTTGCCTATAGCACAGTTGAACCTGAGAGGGCGCTACAGAGGCAGAATTTTTTTAAAAGTTAGAAAATGTGTATAAAAAATGTAAGCAGGACTGTTATGTTTAATTACTTTAAAGGAACACATTTCAGCTACTAATAAATAAAATATGGTTATGGGGTTTTAGTGCCTCTTTAAAGCAGTGTTTTTCAACCTGTGGGCTGCTTCTTTTTTTTGGATATTTTCAGTAACATAAAAATGATCTCAAATATTAAACTGTAGCCTGTACGTTTTAAACAGGTGGAGTCCACAACGGGGAGTACGTGTCCTGGCTCTACTGTTATGATCCAGTGATCGACGTGTGGGCCAGGAAACAGGACATGAACACTAAACGTGCCATACACGCCCTTGCTGGCATGAACGATCGCCTCTACGCCATTGGAGGAAATCATTTAAAAGGTACAGAGTTTAGGAATCATATAAAGTAGATGTTCCACTGTACCACACACACATGCTTATTTATACACAGTAATCTATAGTCGTGTAATCTACACTTATATACATCTCCTCATATCTTTCTTTCTCTTATCAATCGTTCTTCACTCTTCTGTTGTGTGGAGTTTTTTCCCGCTCTTTTACAGTATGTAAGTTTGTATGATGGTTTATAAGTAGTTTGACTGACTATTGATTCTGGTTAATACAGTATTTTCTCCTACTGAGAATCTCAGAATCAGGATTTAAACAGAGGAAAATAAACAACAGGAGAGTCGATCAGTGAACTACAGTGTTCACTAGCTTATTTATCTGTAATTAACTGTAGTGCAGAAACTGTAGTGAACTGATGGTGAACTGTTGGTTGATAGAGCAGATCTTCGCTGTCCAGTTAAAAACAAGTATCTCCAAAACAGCAACTTCACAGAAATGGGATTAAATCATTTTAATGTTTTGGAAAAAAAAATAGCCAGAAAGTTTTGGAAAAGTCACGGAAATTTGCTTTACAAGTCTATTTAGCTATTATTTAGCTATTTTGAGCTAACAAACATCAGCTCAGAGTTAGTTCAGTAATTTAGCCTCTACAGGATGGAGGATTTAACACACATTTTATTATTGAGGATTGTGTGTCAACATTGCTTAAAGAAATATTGTGTTTTTATTATCAAATTAATTTTAGGCCTACTGTAATCAATTTTAACTATAGGTTTAGATGATCAGCTGATAAGAAGAACAGACTGTAATAACAAGAAGGAGGTCATAATATTGTGACTAGAGAGTATATATGTTTAATTGGTTTGAGTTTGAGTGGTTTTGGATTATATAAGATTATATTATTTCCTGTCTGCAGGATTCTCTCATCTGGATGTGATGTTGGTTGAATGCTACGACCCTAAAGCTGATCAGTGGAATATTCTGCAGACGCCTATTCTAGAGGGCCGCAGCGGCCCCGGCTGTGCCGTTTTGGACGACAGCATCTTCCTGGTTGGAGGCTACAGTTGGAGCATGGTAAATATATATCCACACTTTCATTGAGAAGAATAAGAGTACTGTATTTTTCGCAATATAAGGCGCAGTTAAAATTCTTTAATTTTCTCAAAAATCATCAGAGCTGCTTATAATCCGGTGCTCCTTATGTATGAATTCTACCAGTCAGGTATTAAAAAGGAGTAAAGACACTCCACTGAAGTACAGAGTTATACAGGAGTTTCAGTTTAGTTCTACAGCACTGAGACTGGAGCAGTATTAGCATTAGCTGCTAACCACACTAAGCGCTAGCTCTTCCACCGTTTAAAGGTGAGTATTATCAGCTTTTAGCCTACTGCTAACTCTGGCTATCACTGCTGGAGCAGCATTAGCATTAGCAGCTAACTGTGCTAAGCACTAGCTCATCAACTGCAGGTGTAAAAACGCCCGTAGATAGCTGTTAATATTGATCAGTTCAGCATAAACTCATATCATCATCTAGGTGTGGGTAGAGAGTATATAAGTAGTAAATAAGTTCGACTTACCATCTGAAAGTGATTTTTTTATGAACTATTGTTTGTATTTGTGTAAATTCTCTGCTGCAGGGAGCGTACAAGTCATCCACCATCTGCTACAGTCCGGAGAAAGGCACATGGACAGAACTGGAGGGGGACGTGGCAGAGCCTTTAGCTGGACCAGCCTGTGCCACAGTCATACTGCCAGCCTGCCTGCCGTTTAACAAATGACAGCGCAAGTCTGACGGCACGTTCACAGATCAATCAAGCCTTAGGATGGATAGAAGGTCCATCGCTAAACACAACAGAAGAAGAGAGCGTCCGTGAGGAATGCCCTCGGTTGGGGTGGAGGTGTACAAATTATTTTTTTACAGGTCTGACGAGAGCACTTTCTTTCTTTAATAAAATTTTAAAAAGACATATTATTTGATTTCAAGTACTTCACGCTCTTCTGTATGGAAATTGAGATATGTTCATCTTTGATCCATTTTTTTATTGTAAATGTTTTTGGCTTAACTTGATATCGCACGCATACTCTTCAACTGAACTGATATAGCGTCCATTTGTACTTTGTATTTTGTGCAGAACATTATTCCGAGGTAATGCAATGTTCGATTGAAATGTGTTTTATGTCCTGGAAAGAAATCAACAAAGGATTGTGCTTAATTCCGAACAAAATCATCATTCAGTGTACACTGTAGAGTAGAATACTGTCTGCCACACTCCTGCTTGTTAAATATCGTGGCCATACTGTATATGGGACATCATTTGTACAGAGGAGAGGAAGCAGTCAAAATAAAAGTCCTCTCACTTTTAAGTTATGAGGAGTTAAATTGGATGAACAATCAGCATATTGTTTACTGAGCCATGTGCTGTATATGCATGGCCTGAAGTAAGAAGCTGTATTTTACGGTGGGTGCGTTTGTTTAGTTTGGGGTATTACCTGTTAATGTTTAACAGTGCCTATTTCTAAGACAAGGTTCATTATTCCCTGTGTGTCAGATAATCATGGAATCATGTTGTTGATAATTGGTTTCATTCTAAATTGGTGAATCTATCTGACTCATGAGTGAAATGATACGCGTCGATTAGGTTCCAGTACAGCACTGTGTATATAATGTTCATTTTTGTTCGTGTAAATAATCGCTTGCAGTGGAACATTTTTGTGCCCATAGGATTTATTATCAAATCCTCTTATGTTATTTACATTTTAGACAATGAAAATAAAGCAAAAGGTCTGGATTGTTATTGCCTCCTGAATGGTCAACTTCTTCCATAGCTGAGGTAGAAAAAGCACACACTGTATAAACCCATACATCATCAGCTGCTACACGAGTATAATGTGTTTTTTTTGTGTTTAAATTTTATACAAACAGTGTGTAACAAAACATTCTCAAAATTTACACTGAATGAACACATTACTACAGATATGGAGGAATATAAACTTTCACTGTACATTGTATACAGTGTTTTTTAATTTAAGAAAGTACCCTATATGTCTGTCTGTCTATTTGCCTGTCTGTCTGTCCATCTGTCTGCATATCTATCTGTCTGTCTGTCTGCCTCTATATGTATTTATGTCTGTCTGTCTGTCTCTAATATCTTAGTGAATTTGCTGTGGTTAAATGAGCACAGTGAGTAAGTGTACTGTGTTGTATTATGGTATTATACTGGTGTCCGGCAGGGGGCGGTAGAGCGCTGTAGTACTGAAGGCGCTGCTGGAGCTTTATGGTAGAAGAAGAGCTGCAGTAAACAGTGTGACTGGATGCGGTGATATTGTTTAGTAAGTAATTTTTACCATTTATTTACTATTACTGCCTCCCTGCCTCTACACACTGACTCCACACACTGACACTACACACTGCCTCATAACCGGGCTGGATTAAACACTAACACGATTCTCAATTAGTTATAGAGGCAGTGTAAGTTTTTTATCGAGGCATTTTAGTTATAGAGGCAGTGTAAGCTATTTACAGAGGCACTGTTATTTATAGAGGCAGTGTAATTTAGTAATACAGGCAGTATAAGTTATCTATAGAGACATTGTTAGTTATAGAGGCAATGAAAATAATTTATAGAGACATTGTTAGTTATAGAGGCAGTGTGAGTTAGTAATAGATGCAGTATATGTAATGTTATAGAGACATTTTTACTTTTAGAGGCAGTGTAAGTTATTTATAGAGCCATAGTTATAGAGGCAGTGTAAGTCAGTTATACAGGCAGTGTTAGTAGTTAGAGAGGGTGTATTTATTATAGAGGATGTGATTTTTATAGGGGCAGTGTTTGTTATAGAGGCAGTGTGTGTTATAGAGTCAGTGTGTGTTATAGAGTCAGTGTGTGTTATAGAGTCAGTGTGAGGTCAGGCAGTGTGAGTTATAGAGGCAGTGTGAGGTCAGGCAGTGTGAGTTATAGAGGCAGTGTGAGGTAAGGCAGTGTGTGAGTGATAGAGTCAATGTGAGTTATAGAGGCAGTGTGAGGTCAGGCAGTGTGAGTTATAGAGACAGTGTGTGTTGTAGAGTCAGTGTGAGGTCAGGCAGTGTGTGGGGAGGGTTAGCCGGTGTCACATGCTGGATCAGACTTTAGACCTTCAGTCCGGCTCATCACTCTCTCAGATCATCTCCCTCCTCTTCCTCTTCACTTTTTTACTCTGATCTACAGAGAAGAACAGCTGATTAACTTCCTCCTCGTGATGCCACAGAGAAACACAGCTCCCAACAGGTACCTGCAGCTTTTAGAACTTATATAAATATATATTCATATCCTTAAACATATAGCAGATTTTCTTTATTGTTATATTGTGTTGCCAGACTTTTTATTCCTAAGTTGTACCTCAGTTTATACCGGTAAAAGCCAAAATCACAGATATCTCTCTACTGCAGTGGTTCTCAAACTTTTTACACTTTTTAGTCTTTATACAGGTCTGGAAAAAAAGAGAGCAGTTAAATATGATGAGTTTCTTTGATTTTACCAAATTAAAAACCTCTGGAATATAATCAAGAGGAAGATGGATGATCACAAGCCATCAAACCACCAAACTGAACTGCTTGAATTTTTACACCAGGAGTAAAGCAGCATAAAGTTATCCAAAAGCAGTGTGTAAGACTGGTGGAGGAGAACATGATGCCAAGATGCATGAAAAAAAACTGTGATTAAAAACCAACCAGGGTTATTCCACCAAATATTGATTATTTCTGAACTCTTAAAACTTTATGAATATGAACTTGTTTTCTTTGCATTATTTGAGGTCTGAAAGCTCTGCATCTTTTTTGTTATTTCAGTCATTTCTCATTTTCTGTAAATAAATGCTCTAAATGAGAATAGTTTTATTTGGAATTTGGGAGAAATGTTGTCTGTAGTTTATAGAATAAAACAACAATGTTCATTTTACTCAAACATAAACCTATAAATAGCAAAATTAGAGAAACTGATTCAGAAACTAAAGTGCTATATTCATTTTTGCAGAGCTGTATTTCTGCAGGCTTAATATGTTAATAGGTTTTTTTACATGTAGAGTAGTTTTAGATTAGTGAGTAAACTTAATGGATAAGCTGTTAGAATAATTACTTTTAATACAGCTAAAGTATTAAAAGTGAATATTTTTTGTATCCTTTTTAGTTGTTAATGCTATTCCCATGTTTAAATATGTATATATATATATACACACACAGTTATATATTTCTTTAACTCATTTTAACTCCTGCGTTTCCCATTTCAGACCAAAGCTAGATTGGAAGTTTGTGCAGAGATTTTACAGCATTCTGAAGATTCTGTTTCCAGGATGGCTCAATCAAAATGTGCTGATGTTTGGGACGCTGCTTGGAGTCGCTCTTTTAGGTAAAAAGGACAAAAAATATGCACGCTGTTGTGTTTTATTGTGATAAAGATTAAGATAAAAAATATATTATTAGGCTCAATATAATCTAAAAAACATATTTTTAAATATTTAATTTAATAAATTAAAAAAAATCTAATTTAATCTAATTTTATCTGAAGCATGGTTAATGTTATAGAGAACAGTTCCTTTAAAAAATATCAGAATGATGTACTTTAAGTGCTTTAATCCATCATTTATTAGTGCTTATTATTGATTAATATCATTAACTCTTGTGTAAAGTTTGAGTTGTTAAGTTTTGCTTTAAATCTCTTTTATTCCCGTTAGTTCAGCTGGTGATTTATCAGGTGGGATTAATTCCGAGTCAGTTCTACGGGGTTCTGTCTCAGAAGAACTACAGCAGGTTTCGGGAGCTCGTGTCTTTCGCCGTCCTGCTCATCCTTATTAACTCTGTTGTAAGTTCATAACTAGTTCTCTCTTGTTTTATCTCATGCATTATTGAGATAAATGATTAAACAGTGTAGATGATTACTGTACTGTACTGTAAGATCACATATTCCCAAAATAAAGATCTATAGTTGAGTACTGCATTCACATTTCATACATTTTTATTTATAAACTATTATATAATAGAGTATTTGGGGAGTGGTAGCTAAACCTGTGCTCATTTAAACAATATATATATAGATCTATAAACTTTGTATAGTTTAAATGTGAGTTGATGTGTATTTATTGTAAATCTGTTAAAATAATGACCAAGTGTTACGCCAATTCCACTACAGATCTTTTTACCTTAACAAACTCCAATTCCCAGAATGCACTTCTCAGTCATGTGCTTTAGTCAGCCAATCAGGACCAGATTAGTAGATCAGCCTCTTCTGTGTTTTGATTGATATTTCAGGGTTCCTGCAGGTCCCTAAAAAGTCTGAAAATGTCTTAAATAAAAAATTTGAATGATTAAGGTCTTAAATTGTCTTATTTACTGCAAATTTACTGTAGGTATTACATTTTCAGACGGTGGGTTTAATGCCAGTGGAAAAACATATACTAATGTTAGCAGAGAGCTAGTTTACGATACCAAGTAGAGTGCTAAGGTTAGCGGAGAGCTAGCTAACATTAGCGGCGAGCTAGCTAACACATTACTCGAACGCTAGCTAAGAGCTAGCTAAGGTTAGCAGAGAGCGAGCTAACATTAGCAGCAAGTTAGCTAGCTAAAATGCTAACATATTAACTTTATCGGCGAGCTGGCTAACTGGAAGGACAAAATAAGTTTTGTCTAAGACGATAATAAATAAAATAATTTTAGGCTGCATAATTTTTAGGTTTTAACTTCCAATACAATCAATTATCTTCTACAATATGACTACATATAAATTATATTTATTGAGGTCTTAAAAAGCATTAAATTTGTCTTTTAAAATTATGCAAGAACCCTGTATTTACTTGTATTTACTTCCATCTCTCAGTATCTAAAGACAGCAGTTTTGTGTGGTGTTTAAATTTTTCTCAGGGTAATTTAAAGAGTTTTGATGTGTTTTTCAGGTGAAGAGTGTAGAACAGTATATATGCAGTCTGCTGTACGTGAGCTGGAGGAAATCTCTAACAGAGGAACTGCACAGAGATTACTTCTGGGGCCGAGTATACTATACTCTCAGTGTACTCCGGAAAGACATCGATAACCCGTAAGACCATTTCCTGTAAAGGTTTATTAGTGAAGTTCTGATTAACCTTAAACTTCAGTGTGGATAAGAAATTATATCTTTGTTAATCTTATTTTATCTTTGTTTGTCTGTTTGTTTGTTTGTTTGTTTGGTGTTTATTTCTCAGTGATCAGCGGATCAGTCAGGATGTAGAGAGGCTCTGTAAGCAGTTGAGCACTATGGCGAGTCGGTTTGTCATTTCCCCCTTCACTGTGTCCTATTACACCTACCAGTGTTTCAACAGGTGTGTTTTTACTGCATTTACTGATTTTTCCTCACTGTACCACATTTATAATCACCAGTTCCAAGAAATGATCTCAAGAAAATACTCTGTTTTTTAATGCTATTTTATTTTATATAAAACTCTGGCGAGATAATCACAATATAGCACAATAACAAATCGAACTGTTTTTAAAATAAAAGTTAATGCACAAGTTATAATCACGCAGTTCTGGGGCTCACGCACATGTGAGCTCCTCCCCTTCTCCGCATGACGCACTTGACGTGCAGCACTGTGTGTATCTGTTATTAATAAACATTTATAAAAGCTCAGTTTTAACGCTCTACTTCCAAAAAAAAAGTTGGCTTTAAATCGGGCTCGGGCTCATGAAGCTCTCGATTTTGTACACAGTATATAAACAGTCATGACCAAATACGTATGGACAGTTACACAAAAACATAAATAAAACCTGAACAAGATGATTTGCAAACCTTTTAAACCTATATTCAATTAAATTTACTACAAAGACAAGATATTTAATGTTTTTTTGTTTGTTTTTATTGTTTTTTTATTTTATTCCCATTGTAAATTGAAATTGGCAGCTTACCAAATACTTATTTGTTCTCGTTCAATTCTCTCGGACTTTGTCTGCTTATGGCAAGCTGCATGCCCGGGATTCGAACCAGCGATCTCCTGATCATAGTTGCAGCACCTTATTATTTACAAAAAACAGTTTATCAGTTTGAACATTAAATATCTTGTCTATGTAGAGAATTTAATTGAATTATAGGATATAGAAAAGGATTTTAAATCATCATATTCTGATTTTATTTTAGGAAATAAATATGAAAGCTTAAGGTTAATCTATGTTTTCTGTTCCGTTTGTTCTGCAGTACTGGATATATAGGAGTTCTCTGTATCTTTGGCTACTTTTTGGTCGGGACGTTCGCCAACAAGATACTAATGGGACCCATCGTTTCCACTTTGGTAGAACAAGAAAAGCTGGAGGGAGACTTCAGGTTGTCATGTTTGGTATATAAATAATCTTACAAGATTAATGCATATGTTTTTATTAGTGCAGTGGGGCAAACAAGTATTTGATACACTACGCAAAGTTTCTGTACCAAATAAAATGCAAAAAAAATGCATTTTAGTTATTTAAAATTCAATAGAATTTCTTAGTTTAGTTGAAGTGAACCAACAATAAAAATAATTATACACACCTCTTTGTAGGTAGAAAAACATTCAAAATCGGCGGCGTACCAAATACTTATTTGTACTTGTTTAAAACTTCCGCTGCTGATGGCAAGCTGCATGACCTGGATTTAAACCAGCGATCATAGTTCATAGTCACAGCACCTTATTCCGCTGGACCACTAGGTTTATTTTTAATGCTTGTTCTCACAATTTGCTGTATAAACACATAAAACTACAGTTGCTAAATATTTGTTTTTCCGTTTCTATTAATGTGTTTAATGTTGTATTTAAATCAGACTGTAATTCCATCTCTGATGTTTTAGTTTTTTTATTCGCCTCTAGGTTTAAACACATGCAGATCAGAGTAAATGCAGAATCAGCAGCGTTTTACAGGTCAGTCTCCCAATCTGATATAATATATATTTAGCTTTTTCTTATATGTATTGCTGGTTGGTTTATTACAGAAGCTGTTTTTATCTGATGTTTAGAGCAGGTAAAGTGGAGCACATGAGGACAGATCAGAGACTCCAGAGTCTCCTACAAACACAGAAGCGTCTGATGAAAACTGAGCTCTGGCTCTACAGTACGTCTCTGTCTTTGTCTTTTTGTGTTTTCTCTTAAAGTCCCAAGGAATACAGGAAATTACGTATATCATTTTTATTTTTACCTAAACCTCCAGTACATTTAAGCTGTATAACTCTGTACTTCAGTGGAGTGACTTTACTGCTCCTTAATACCTGACTGATAGAATTACATTACACACATAAGGATTATAAGCAGCACTGATGATTTTTGGCAAAATAAAAGGATTTTAAGTGCTTCTTATAGTCTGCAAAAAATATGTTACTTAAACTCCTTAAAATAAATTCTAATTATGTTTAAAAGTAATTCCTTTAGTTTTATTTGTTGAGTAAAAACTGTATAAGCGCAATTTCATTACTGTTCAAATTAAATTCAAATGTATATGTGATTAAATATGTTCAGTATGTCTTTTTCTTAAAATTTCTAACTTTTAAGCATGTAAAAATATCTTTTGTTAATTATATTTTTTGACTCTCAGTTGGCGTGAACACATTTGACTATCTGGGAAGCATCCTCAGCTACATCGTAATCGCCATCCCCATCTTTTCGGGCGTATATGACGGGATGACTCCTGGTGAGCTCAGCGCTCTGGTCAGCAGGGTAAGATTTATATTTTAGTATTTCTTATTATATTTTAGCTATTTTATAATTTATTTTTTAAGAATACAACTGTGTTTAAAAGTTGGCGACCCTGATATTTGATCTGTCTTAATTTTTAATCCTAAAAATAATAAACAATTGGCTTATTTTTATAAACTGACCTATATTTTACAGATATAGGAGCAAAATCACTGATAGAAAATAAAAAGAATGTGAAGAAGATATAATTAAAACAATTTTTTGTATATTTTTTATTTCATTCCAACAAATGTAATAATAAGTACATTTATGTATGAAGAAATATCTTACCTTGACCATTAATTCCTTAAATTCCTATTAGAGGCGACAATTTAAACTTTATATTATATTGTCTTATATAATTTGGCCTAAGCAGGTTGCCATATATGTGTTTTTTCTTCTATATTCACATATTTTGGGTGTTAAATTTGTAAATCATTTATTCTTCAGGGTTTTGCTTAATTATTTATGTTTACTACTCTTTACTTTTCCCCCAGAATGCCTTTGTGTGCATCTACCTGATTAACTGTTTCACTCAGCTCATAGACCTCTCCACTACAGTCTCAGATGTAGCAGGATACACCCATAGGTGGGTTAAATATTCTCAATATTCTCAATATTTCTAATATTATAATATATATTTATTGTCATAGCTAGTTTAGCTATGTCAAAAGTCAGTCAAGATAAGCTATATTTTACTTACTTACGTACTTACTTACAATCACACTTATTTAGCACATTTTTGCCATTCAAAGATGCTTACAATGACGCAGCCAATCACACACAGCCTACTCTCAACCGGAAACCCCCATCCACCCGGAGAAGTGCATGGAAATCATTTATATGGCTATTTAGTACTTGTTTATTTTGTGCGTTTTTATACCGTTGATTCAAAAATAAAACATTTATGTTTTTGTATGTTTAGTAAATTGGGAACATTGTGTTTGTAGAACATAAAAATTTTTACCTTTCTATAGTTTTAGCTTTATTTAACTCTTTCTCTGTTTTTCTGCAGGATTGGTGAGTTAAGGGAAGTGATGCGCAGTGTTGGCAGGAAACAGTGTGAGTGCAACCCAGTCTTAAAGGAGACGGGTGACTTTGACAGGTATACAGTTCTCAATTATTTAATTAGTAGGTTTTTGGGCTGTTTTTAGGTTTAATCACAGTGTATAATCAAACCATTAACTCGGTTAAATGAATAATATTTGCTAAAAGACACTGTATGAAGAATAGATGATTTCTGACTGTAGTTTTTGTGTAAAACTAGGGTTTGGGCTTTTTTTGGATGATCCATTACAGATACCTCTCAGATGCTAACCATTTTCAAAATACATTATATTTATTACCTCGCTAAGCGCTAGCTCTGCTGCTAAACCCGGCTAGCACTGCTGGAGCAGCATTAGCATTAGCCGCTAACCGCGCTAAACGCTAGCTCTTTCGCTGTTTAGAGGCGAGATTATAGTAGTTTAGTCCGTGTTAAAAACAGTGGATGACCGCTGGCTTATATTGCCCTAGTTTACCAGAACCTTCAGGGTTCTGGGCAGCATTTACATACCGCTAACGCTAGAAGTTAGCTGCTAATGCAGCTAGCCTTATTGAAAATATGATAATCTAAGCTTACTGTAAATAAATGAAAGCACTTTACTCACCCAAATTGACAGTTTTCAGGAGAGAAATCTGTGTAGATTAACATCCAGCACTCGTTTAACGAAATATAAAAAATGTTTTTTTTGTTTTTTGTTTTTTAAGAATTACAGTTTTGTTTACTCAACTTAGCTTAGCTTTACAGGTCTTGCCACCCAGACCTTGGTGTAAGATAGCAATGAGCATTGTGATGCACCTTATAAAATAACAAAGATATATATATATATATCTATATATATATATATATATATATATATGCATAATTAACAGTTAATTTAAAAGGTAATTATGATATTATCCTTGGGATGTATATATGTTTAACCCAGTGTAAATATAAATGCAGTATGTGTGGATTATCACTCTGTGTGCTATATATTGTTTAATAGTGATGGTGAATTCTCGAGCTCCTGCTCTGAGACTGCGTTTGTTCTGGATAAGCTCTCCTATAAAAGTCCCGTCTCTGAGGAGCTGCTGGTTAAAGACCTGAGTCTCAGGATCTGTCAGGGTTCTCACCTGCTGCTGGTTGGGAACACGGGAACCGGCAAAACCTCACTGCTGAGGGTCCTCAACTGTTTATGGGAACCTTCTAATGGTAATATCAGCAGATCACAGACATTTCTGAATTATTTTCACTGAATAATTTATTTTTACAATCAGTATCTACCTTTTCCAGGATGAATAGAACATATGGAAGTTGTGTGGGGCTAATTTGAGCTTGTTAATAGTGTAAAAATAGTGATTTCTTTGTATTGTAAGATTGTTAGTTGGGAGCATTTGGTGTTGCTCTCTCTGAGTGGGTACAGTACAGTAGATGGCGCTCTCTCTTTCCCCTCATCACTCCTAGGGTGATGTGGATCAGCACAAGGCTGCGCCTGTGAGCTGATGTATCGGAACGGTGTCGCTGTGCTTTCCTCTGAGCGTTAGCACTGTGACGCTACTTAATTGGGAGAAACAATTATGAATATCAAAACAAGAAAATATGTTGTATGAAAGCACCTAAAATAGGTGCAGTACTCTGTGAAGAAAAAGAGAATATGTGGGGTATAAATGCACAGGTGAACAGGTGTAAGCAATCAGTAGCTGGGTGAGTGGGAACACCGTTTGAATGGTTAAATAATTGGAATATGGAATTAAATAATACACTTTTAAAAGCTACATTCTGAATAAATGAAGTCAAGTGAATGAACAAACATTCACACAACTTTACACATATTTTAAATAGTTTGTGACACATAAATCATAATTCTCTTCTTTAAAAAAAATTACTAACACTGTCATTATTATTTTTCAGGTTGTGTTGAGATGACTACATTTTTTGGGCCGAGGGGAATCCTCTTCTTACCCCAGAAACCCTACCTTACTGATGGTACCCTGCGAGAACAGGTTAGATTAGACTCTTTTACACCTTTTCTTTTGACCTGTTGTCCTTTATTAATTAAGGAGTGGTAAAGTGGGATGTTTTGCACATTTAAAAACCAAAAATATATATTTTTAAATGGACAAATTAAAAGATATTTATAGTTTAATTATAATGGGAAATAATCAATTATTTGGTTAATTCAGTTTTCTTGTTTTCTTTGGTTTTGGCTGAAGGTAATCTACCCTCTGAAGGACATTTATCCAGCAGCAGGTGAGACTGAATCTCAGTTCAGGATTTGTTAATAATACTCAGTTTATTACAGATTTATTTAATCTGATGTTGATGTTTTAATCTTCACAGGTTCTGTTGATGATGAGAGGATTAAGCAGTATCTGGAGCTGGCTGGGGTGGTGTGTATCTGTCTTGGTTGTTTATAGATTTTTCCTAATGTTCTTTAAAGTGATAGTAGAATTGTTTTAATAAATAAAAGCGTGTTTTTATATTTCAGTCCAGTCTGTTAAAGAGAACTGGAGGACTGGATGAGAAAGTGGAGTGGAACTGGTGAGTTATACAGAATTCAGCATGCTGATGTTTAAACACCTGTATATATTGTATATATTTTATAAAGCTTGTAAATTATAGATTGTTCTTAAATTTAAGGTGAGAATTTCTTACCCTTAAGAATAATATTTTAGGGGAAAATCACCTCTTAACTAGATCCTTTTACAAGAAAAAATGGACAAAAAATTCCCCAAACAGCAACTGAAATACATACAGTTTTTTAAATACATTTCTCTTAATTTTGTGGCATTTGGGAAACATGTTACATTTTACTTTTACTAGCTTCTGTATTGCTTATACTCATATTTTACCTAATTAATGCTTCCTCTCTCTGATCACAGGTATGATGTTTTATCACCAGGAGAAATGCAAAGACTCTGCTTTGCTAGACTTTTTTACCTACAGCCAAAATATGCAGGTCAGTAATGTTCAGTAAACATCAACACACACTATATTTACTGTTCTATCAGCAATACAAATCTTACAAAATCAATCTTACAGCAACACAAAGCCCAAATCTTACCTTCTACAACCCCAAAAAATCTCGACATTCGTCAAAAAAGCTCAACAACCACAGACTGAATAAAACAAGAGTAAATATTAGCAGTGAACTCGAAAGATGGAGATGACTTCGAGCCCAGAAGGACTACAAGACACTAAGGCTGCTAAATACTTTTCTCCTGAACAGGTAGATAGGCTACTTTAGCCAGACCATTTATGTTAAACATTACTTTTGTCTATTCCTAGCAGCTAGCTATCATTAGCTATTTATCTGTTTATATACAGTCTTCATTGGCTTCACGCATGCACATGAACTGAGGAATCCCAGAATACTCCGGTTAAGGGTTTACATGCACTAAGATTATCTTAGAAGTCAGAGTACACTGTTTACACTACCATTTAGATTAATTAGAATAATCAAACTGCTGTAATTATATTCAAAATATTTTAAATTATATTGAAATTATATTTAAATTATGAAAAAGACATAAACTCACTCATTGTCATACCGAATAATTACAATTTTACACATTTCTATCAGAAACACCCTTGCACTTTCCCACTGTACTTGGGGGGTTTCGCTGCTCTTATTCTGTAAATAGACCAATTTCTCTAAATAGTCTTCTCTGTTTCTCGAGTCAGATGCCATAGTGGGTTCAGTGAGGTTGCAGGCCAAAAGAAATTGTATAAATTTAGACTTGGGTAATACCAGATGTGCCAAAATAGCGAACTGCTTCATCAGGTACAGTACCCAGCAGCACCAAGAGACACAGCCGTGTCATAGTGACCGGAAAACTGGGTAGGGTATTTTTTTTGTTTTTTTGCTATTATGCTACATATAAAACAAGCACTGTGCTGCAGTCTATAAAAATCTGAAAAATATATATTATTAGTATAATAACTATTTAGTTATTTATTTATAGGTATTAATCCAAAAGCTGTTTTTTCTCTTATTGTGCTGCTATGCTAATCTGAGCCAGTGCTGGATGAAGCCACCAGTGCCCTGACAGAAGAAGCAGAAGGACAGATGTACAGGACCTGTAAACAGCTGGGTATGACCCTGATGAGCTCAGGTCATCGCAGCACTTTAGAGAAGGTAAGGAGCTCACACTCTCTCATCAAGATAAGACAAGACAAAACAAGACAAGACGAGATAAGACAAGATAAGATAAGACACGACAAGGCAAGACAAGACAAGAGAAGAGAAGAGAAGGCAAGACAAGACAAGACACAACATAACACAAGACAAAAAGAAAAGACAAAACACGACTCGACATGACAAGACACAAAAAGACACCATTGCTTATGTAGGGCACAAATGAAATTTGTTTTTGTGCTAGTGTCAAATAAATGTTTTAAATAATTTTTTTTCAAATAAAAATTAAGTCCTTTAAATTGTGCTTTAAAAGGGGAAATATTACAACATTTAATTTGCTAAAAAATGCTAAAAAAGGCTCTAATGTCCTTTTTTGTGTTTTTTTTGTGTTTGTTTTTTAACAGTACCACGATGTCATGCTGCGGCTGTGTGGAGGTGGACAGTGGGAAATCACCAAAATAAAAAGCGATTAAATATGAAGGCTTAGCAACACTCAACAGTATTTTCAGTATGTTTAGTAATGTTTGGCCTGGATTTGTAAACAAGTTTTCAATCTTTACGTTTCGTATTTTCACCCTTTTTATAATTGTTTACATCACTGTATATGTATATTTTTATATTTACATCAAGATCTATTTCTAATGTGTGATGATACTCATGTTTTACTGAAGACCTAAAGAAGCATGTTTAAAAAGGTATTGTACATGAGAGGAAATAGTTTTTATACGCACAATCATTAAACTGACTAATAAATAAAAAATAACTACAGTGAATGCAGGAACATTTACAAGAACAAGTTTATAACTTACACTTTATTTTGTGTTTTTTTGTAATGTATATTGCAGTTTTGCCTTATGTTGTTTTGTACTTCAGCTGTATAAATTTATTTGTATAGCATTTGTAAATACTTAAAATATACCTCTTAAAATATATATTTATGATATCATTGACTTTACAGTGAAATGAAGCTTGAATAATGTGATGTTTTCAGTGTTTGATCTGAAGAGGGCAGTGATAAACCTGTCTGACTGGTTTCTGTTGGGGAATGCTGCCGCTGGCAGGTCAGTCGCTGGCACTGTATCAGTAGAGGGATCTGAATTACAGCAATAACTAAACAGCAGGGTATCGTTGTCCCTGTTTATTTTGCTCACTTTTGTGAATTCACAGTTTGACGTTCCCATAATCACATTTTATTATACTGTCTGGTCTTAGTTGAGCCCTTCCAATAAATAACCATATATACACCATTTCTCTCTTTTGGGACAAATATGCTATTTTTGTAGTTGCAGCACATTCATAAATTAAGTGGTCTAAATAAGAAATCTAAACAGTGTGCACACTATCTATCTTACACCCTGTCAACATTATATTTTCATGTTTTTCCACCTGTGTTGTTTAAAAAGAGTTTCCAAATATATCTACGCTGATGGGCTAGCTAGTTACAT
Organism: Astyanax mexicanus; assembly: GCF_023375975.1. Lineage (NCBI taxonomy): Eukaryota > Metazoa > Chordata > Actinopteri > Characiformes > Acestrorhamphidae > Astyanax > Astyanax mexicanus. The sequence continues at coordinate 587,282 of NC_064413.1, forward strand.
AGTCAGTAAGTTAGCTAGTCAGTGAGCTAGCGAGTTAGCTAGCTAGTTACCTAGTCATTGATTTAGCTAGCCAGTAAGCTAGCGAGTTAGCTAGCTAATTACCTAGTCATTGATTAAACTAGTCAGTGAGCTAGTAAGTTAGATAGTTAGTTACCTAGTCAGTGAGCTAGCGTGTTAGCTAGCTAGTTAGCTAGTCAGTGAGCTAGCGAGGTACCTAGTCATTAAGTTAGCTAGTCAGTGAGCTAGCTTGTTAGTTAGCTAGTTACCTAGTCAGTGAGCTAGTGTGTTAGCTAGCTAGTTACCTAGTCAGTGAGCTAGCTAATCAGTGAGCTAGCGAGTTTGTTACCTATTCAGTGAGCTAGCGTGTTAGCTAGCTAGTTAGCTAGTCAGTGAGCTAGCGAATTATCTAACTAGTTACCTAGTCAGTGAGCTAGCTAATCAGTGAGCTAGCGAGTTTGTTACCTATTCAGTGAGCTAGCGTGTTAGCTAGCTAGTTAGCTAGTCAGTGAGCTAGCGAGTTATCTAACTAGTTACCTAGTCAGTGAGTTAGTAAGTTAGCTAGTTAGTTACACAGTCAATTAGCTATTGAGTTAGTTAGTTACCTAGTCAGTGAATTAGCCAGGGTTAGCTAGTCCATGAGCTAGTCAGTTAGCTAGTTACCTAGTCAGTGAGTTAGCTTGGGTTAGCTAGTCAGTTAGCTAGTTAACTAGTCAATAAACTAACGAGTTATCTAGCTTTTTACCTAGTAAGTAAATTAGCTAAGGTTACCTAGTCAGTAAGATAGTGAGTTAGCTATGGTTGGCTTATTATGCCTCTAGGTAAAGCTAAGTAAGTTAGGTAACTTACTGGTTAGCGTTATTTTATTAGCCTTTTTATTATACTATCTGACAGTTCATATACTTCAACTGGCTGTAAATACAAGAAATTCTGCGTACTCAGGCTGGATTCTGAGGAAAGGATGCGGGATGTAGCATCAAGTAAGTACATTATATCTTAAATATAAACATTAAACACATTTTTCCTTTTGGTTCTTAAAACTGTGATTTTAGGAAAGTTCCATTAATCATTTCCCATGCTGTTAATGTATTGATATCCATTAGCTCTTTTTTTTTTATCAAACATTACATTTTAGGTCCATATTGTGCATCATTACTATACGCTCTATGTTTTTTTTTTATCTGATATATAGTAAATATGGTACATTTTAGCTGAATTTTATGTGAATTAAACCTCATAGGAATCAATTGATTTAATTCATTTCAATGTATCACTATTAAGTCACTATTATGTCATTTCCTCATATTTTGAGGGGATCCTTTTTAGCTGTTTATTAGATATAATTTTGATATGTAAGCCTGTTCTGTTTGCAGAGTGCATAAAGTTTGCACGAAAATGACCGCGTCTGTCCCGAGGGCCTTGTTAAGATATTTGCAACATATGAAGTGAAGAATAGAATTGAAAACTTTCTGCAACTTGTTTTTATAAGATATGAAGTGAGCTGCAGATTTCTTAGTTGGTCTCTCGGGGAACGGCACCCTGGGAATGTTCAGAGGAAGCTTCTTTAGAAGGTGTGGAGAAGATTTATAGCCTCTGTGGGCATGTCATTTTATGTACTTTGGAAGAAAGTGCATGGCATTAATTCCAGTGATTTTTATTAGCAGAGTAGATTTAGAATTGTAATAGAGTGTATATTATTTTTCAGGCTGAGATGAATTAATGTGTTGTTGACACTTTCCATAATTATCTGTCCTTAGTTACTGCTAAAAGGGTTGTGTCAGTTTAATAGGAGCTCCTTTTCTGAGAGTTAACTGGATCATTGTTTAGAATAAAGGGCATTTTTATTACATTTAAATGCTAGGCATTGAATAGGGTGATTGAAATATGGTGCTGTATCACCCACTCCTAATTATCACATCAGGGTACCACTTTTTGCTGTTTTCCCATTATATATCTACTAGAGACAGATTATATCTGTCCAGTATCATTTATTTTAATATAGGATATTTGGATCATTGACTTCTGTTACAAATCTGATAGTAGTTCTCATCATATTAATCAACACCTGGTTTGTTAAATTTTTGGTAAATGTGGTAAATCAGGTGAGCTGCTGATGGAACTGAACATAATAAACACATGCTGGCTGAGGAGGTGCATCCAGGAGAAATCTCAACGCTTTGTTCTTCAGCTCGGCTCACAGGATATATATATATAAACATACTTATAGTTAAAAATGATAAGTCCTCGTTACGTTTTACTGTATTTATGTTTATTTGCATCTGTTCAAATCATATGTGGTGCTTTTTTTTCAGGTAAAACACTTTATATTGGTGAGATTAGTGTAATTTGCTTTGGTGTCTAAAACTTTTGCACAGTACTCTATATACATATATATTACGTTAATTTCTATTTTATTTTGGTATCTGTATTTATTTATTTATTTATTTTATTTTTTGGGGGGCAGAGGATTGGAGGGGTTCAAGTCCAGGTCTAGGGGTACCTCCCTGAAATAATGTAATTTTTGAATTTATGCAACCTAGGATGTCTGAAACTATGACACAGAGCTGACAGTAGAAAAGCACTCTCCTGAATAAAAACTGAATAAACGCTTTAAATAAAGAAGAGTAGGTAAATAAACTAAACTCTAAACTCTGGTCTGTGTCTGCAGGGTCTTTCCCAGGCCGGTGGCTCCGTCACAGTGTTGACTGACAGCAGCAGCAGCAGCAGAAGCCCGGCTGGTTCATATTTAACACTGTGAAACTCTAGCAGTGAGATCTGACTTGCTGGACTGTGCAGCTCTCACTGTTGACAGGGAGGCAAGTTAAAGCTGATATGAAATGTTGTTCATATTAGCAAACATCAACCTTATTAACTTAAAGGAGAAAAACAAAATGTGCAGCAGCTTTTCACACATTTACAGATCATCTACAGAAAGGTGCTAAAGTGTTGATTAGGGGTGGGCGATATTAAACCTAAAATAATATCACAATATTTCAGGGTATTTCTGTGATAACTACATATTTGACAAAATGAAAAAAAAAAACTCTGAAAAATAGCTATTCGACTAATGTAAAAAATATACTACTAGTATAACTGCTTTTAAACATTCAGTTGAAACAAAAACAATTCTGTATTTAGATAAAAATAATGCAATGTGACAAAATGATCTACCAAAATACTAAAGGGCAGAATATTTAGTGCATTACTATTCAGAAGTGTGCTTTTCTCCTGTCAGCTCTGTGTCCTAGTGTCGTCATTTACAGCTCGGTTTACATGTAAAAAGATAAAAACATTCAGTAATCCTCAGGAAGTTTAGCCCAGATTTTTACCTTGACAGTGTGTCTTGAATGAGGATTGGATACTGTGATTTCTCAGATCTTATTTTGCTAATTTTATGCTCACTCCTGTTACTTTCATTCCTGTTACTCAAAACATAGAAAGTAACAGGAATGAGTGCCAGTAACAGAAGTGAATTCCAGTAACAGGAATGAGTTCTAGTAACAGGAGTGATTTTTTTTGTCATTAATATCAATCATTTGAACGTGCAGTCTGTAACCATTTCTTTAAAATAATGACTTTCTTGCGAGAAAATCAAAGTGAATTACCTTCCTTTAAACATGCTTTTTAAATGTTACATTAGTTTTGCAACCTATTCAGATTAGAAACCTTGTAAAAAATTCAGAGTTGAAAAAAGATATATAAAAAACATATAAGTTTAATTTGGAAGAGTTATAACAAGCATACGGCCTTATATTATTTTATACTTTATGAAGTTAAAACTGAATGAAGGTAACTCTTGTAAGATATTAGATGGTCTGTACTCTTAGATTTAGAGTTTCTATGTTGTTTGATTTCTCATTTCTAACAAATGCCATTGTTTGAGTAAATGCATCCAGAGTGATTGAATGGAAAAACAGAGGAGGCACCTGATTAGCTCCTCTGTTGTATGTGTGCTGTGGGGCAGCTGTGCTCTGTGAAGGGACAGGTTTATTTTAGACAGGAGGCCGGACCCATTTGGAGCGTCAGCTATTTGTCATGCTGGAGGATCGCGGGGAAAAAAGGGACTTGTGTAATCTGCCTGCAGCCGGAGACTGGGGGAATAACACAGTCCTGGACTGGTTTCCACTCCACTCCTTCTCCACACTTCCATAAGCAGATCTTGCATTTTTGTTTTCCTTTTTTTCTTGTTAATTTGACTGTTTTTCTTGGGTTTGACGGATACGGGACATACTGTTCATCTGTGGTCTGCCTTGATGCTGTAGAAAAAGGTAAGGAACTCTTTTTTTACATCATAATTTATTAGACATATTGACATTTTGAGTAACTGTAGATAATTCTTTATTCTGTGGTTGCATTTAATGTATTCACTTCTTTGTGTTTTTAGAAGTTTTAACAAAAAACTAATTGATAAACCATAATAAATCATTTTAAGTAGTTGGAATGATTGTGAGCTAGTTTGGCACACTCTTAAGCACTCTAAAACACTCTTAAATTTAAAAATGAGATAAGAAATGTGTTAGAAAAAGTCCAGAAGGCCCTTTGGCCTATTGTGTGAGTGAATGTCCTAGCAGGCAGCTGATTGCTGCCCCTTCTACAAATGGCAATAGACAGAAACATGGAGACGTGACCCAACAGCTGAGGCTATTTTCAGACCGGCTACTCTGGGGGAGTGAGGTGGCAAAGATGGCAAATGTCAAATCAAGCGCACACATCAATCCAACACTCAAATCAGCAGCCAATATTATTGTGATTATTATGGAGCGCATTGCTATAAATCACTACACTCATCTGTTTTTCACTATTGTGAAAGAAAAGTGCATTTAAGTATATTTAAAAAAACGAACAAAACAGGTACCACTTTAAAATAAGACTACCTTTATAAAGGGTTTATAAATGGTTTACAATTAGTTTATTAATGGTTACTAATTAGGTTGTAAATGCCTTAAAAATCATTAATAATCAGTTATAACAAATACGTAGAAAGGGCAACAATGACCTGCTGTTTCCCAAATAGTTTACAACAAGAATATAGTAAGAATATAGACTGCCAAATATACTTCTTTACATGTTCCTCGCAAGACGTAGATATGTCTTGTAACATTATATTAAAAATAAAATAAAATAAAAATGAAATAATTAAAATAAAGTACAGTATGATGTAATAACCAAAAAATAGGTTTGTTGCCTGAGGGCTGCACTGTTCCATAGAGGGTAAAATACATACTAAATGTACTATTTTTAAGCAACTTATGGCAATTTAAGTTTATTTTAATTGTTATTAAGCGATATTTAAACACAACAACAAAAAAAAAAGGTTAGACATTAGGTTGTGCTTTTTAGTGCTTTTTCATATTATTTCTGCAGATAGTGTTTTTAAACATCATTTTTAATACACTTGAAGTATATTGTAAATGTACTACTTTGCGTTTTAATGCACATATTGTTTACATATTAATGCTACCGGAAAAAACACTAAACACACTAAAATGTGCTTTAAGCAGCATTTAATGCTACTACATATATATTTTGTATGCTAGCATATAGCATATTGCTTTAAATAAAAGTATAGTATAGTAGTATATAGTAGAGTAAAGTATAGTAAATAGAAAATGCACTTTTTGTATTCTTTACCTAATTTGAACACAATTAATGCTCTTATTTTTGCTTCCTTTTCACAAGAGATGCTTACCTTTTCGGCCTTAATTAAAGTATGTAATTATAGTTACTGGGTATTTTAAGTAAAATATATTATAGAGTAACTGTTACGTTAGTTATTATTATTTTACTGTGATGAGTCTGTTCTGTAGGTTGGGCATGTTATTTAGGAGTTTGCTTATTCTCTTATTTATTGTTTGCTTATTTATTTGTTTGTTATAATACAACGAATGAAATATATTCAATTAAATAATGTTAAATACTGTTCTTTAAAAAACTAAAAGACTAGAGTATCAGTTTCAGTATATGTTTGTGTTCATTCCAAATAATACAGTATTTTGCTCAAATTATGCTGTATGAGGGCTTGATACATACAGGATGATATCTTTGAATCTAAAATATAAGATATAAATGAATAATGATATTTAAATGATATTTATCCTGACATAGCTAGCATGTATATGTGGTTTTAACTGTCTGAATGCATTTTTGTGATGAAATTTGAGAATTTTTACAGCAAAAAAGCGACTGACTGAAACGGTCGACTGAGAACTCAGAGCAACTCAGTGGTTGAGAACAGAAATAATGAGATGTGGGGCTCCTGGGTGATCTCAGATCCAGCTCCCTCTCTTTCTAGTCGGGTCCGGTGTCTCTCACTCTCCCCCTCACATAGTGTGAGGCTGGTCAGGGTAGGTGTCGGTCAGTTGATGTAACAGAACAGGCAGTTAGCACTCTCCTGCAAGCATGTTGATCTGTGCTCAGGAAATAAAAATAAGAGATCACTTAAAAATGATGAGTTTCTTTGATTTTACCAAATTAAAAACCTCTGGAATATATTCAAGAGGAAGATGGATGATCACAAACCATCAAACCACCAAACTGAACTGCTTGAATTTTTACACCAGGAGTAAAGCAGCATAAAGTTATCCAAAAGCAGTGTGTAAGACTGGCGGAGGAGAACATGATGCCAAGATGAACTCTTAAAACTTTATGAATATGAACTTGTTTTCTTTGCATTATTTGAGGTCTGAAAGCTCTGCACCATTTTTGTTATTTCAGTCATTTCTCATTTTCTGTAAATAAATGCTCTAAATGAGAATATTTTTATTTGGAATTTGGGAGAAATGTTGTCTGTAGTTTATAGAATAAAACAACAATGTTCATTTTACTCAAACATAAACCTATAAATAGCAAAATCAGAGAAACTGATTCAGAAACTGGAGTGATTTCTTTATTTTTTCCAGAGCTGTATATATGAAGTGATCTATCAGATTATGAAGGAACACATAATGAATCATGTAGTAACTTAAAAACAGTGTTAAACAAACCAAAATACTCTGTGAAGTATTTAGGTGCTCTTATCTGGGGAGCTGTTTGTTAACTTGTGGTTTCTAAGGCTGGAAACTCTGATAAACTTATCCGGTTAAACCGAGGCAACTCTCGCTCTTCCTTTCCTTGGGTGGTCCTGATGAGTGCCAATTTCATCTGTATGATGTTTTGATGGTCTTTTTTGGTGGCAGCACTTGAGGATACTTTCAAAGTTCTTGAAATTCTGCTTTTAGGATTGACTGGCCTTTATTTCTTAAAGCATATATATACATATATTTACATATGTTTGTGTGCATGTGTATACCTGGGTGTTGACACAGCCAAGACACCAATCAACTTCCTGGCTCCAACAGAGTCATGGATCACTCCACATCGCTCTGTAACTCAGCTGAGTTGTCCACTGCTTTTGCTGCTGTCTCACACTCGGTGTGATTGATTGAGGGATGATTTTTGTAAATGGTGCTTCACTCAACCCTGGTTTTCACTTCTTTACGTTTCTTTTTTTTACCCTCATCATTATTCCCTGTAATCCTCTTTGTTCATTGGGCATATTCACTGATGAACTAAATATTCCACTGAGTAGTTTCTATGTTGAGATCTTATTTTAACTTTTATTTTCTAACTTTTATTTTCTAACCATCTTCAGACTTTAGCCTGTAACTGTTTTAATTGAGTTTTTCTTTTACTTTTTTTTACGTTTTATTTTATTTTATTTATTTTAATTTTATTTATTTTGTCATCTTATTTTTATTTTTACCTTTTGGCCTTTTTATTCATTTTATTCATTTAATCCATAATTCATTCCATTCCCTGTTTTATTTTTGGCCTTTTAGCTTTTTATTTTATTTTTTAAAATGTACTTTCTTAAAAATCTTGATGTTATTTGTAGCTACTCCATTTTTTAGTCCTCTATTTCTTTACTTGTGTTTGCTATCTTTTATTTTTCTAATTATTTATCATGCCCACCAGTACTTTTATTCTGAATAATGATTTTTTTACCCAAATGATTTTTATTGATGACTTAACATCAAGGAAAAAGCGTAATATACATGTAATATACAATAAGATGGCAAAACACAAAATAAAGGATAAAAGAATGTGACAATCTAGAAGTAAAAATAACACGTAAAAAAAAATGAAATAATAAAAATATCTATAATAATTAACAAATGATTAACCCCCTCAGCTGTTAACTCAGCGAGAGTCTTAAAAAAGGTAATAAAAGTTTGCCATCTCTAAAAAAACGTATTATTAGAGGCTAAAAAAGGTAATTCTAAAATGTGTTATTTATTCTTATACTGTTTGTTTGTTAATTCTTATTTTTATTGTTTTAAAGTTCTTTAGTTTAGCTTATCCTGATGAAATAGTTGATTTAAATTTTAATTAATTCTTTTTTACAGTCCCTTTAAGTTATAAATGCTTGACTATGTTTAAAAAATTAGGGTTACTCTCAGTACAGTGAAAATAAAGGTGGATTAATTGATTGATTGATTGATTGATTGACTGAAGACCGTTTCACATATAATGTCAGAAAGATCTGATAATCTGATAATTTCTCCACCCTCTCCTCTGCTTCCCTCATCTCAATGTCACTTTTTTAACCTTTCTTCACTTATCAAATCCCACATACAATCTTTTTCCCCCAATCCATCCACAATGTTTTATAATTTATATCTTGAACAGCTCTGTGTCAATAGGTCATGTAGCTTGGTGGATCCAGAATGCAGCGTATCAGTGTTCCTAACTTTAGCCTGCATGTTCTTCACCGGCTTCCTGTAGCCGCCCACGTCAGATTAAAACCCTGGCACCAGCCCACAAAGCCAAAAATGGACCAGCTCCTTCATACTTGATGTCAATGTTTAAAATATGATCCAAATCAAGAGCCTATCAGGCACCTTTTTATTCAGAGAATCATGTAAGACCAAATCCAACCTCTTGAGCTTTCTGTTTCAAGCTTACTGCTGCTGCTGTACTGTTAGTGGTGGTAAAATGCATGTTTTGTGTGGTGGTTACTAGTGTTTGTTAGCTCTGCTGTGTTGCTGTGCTAATAGCTACTTACTGTACTGGGCCAGGAACGTATTATAGAGATGATCATCCACTGAATAAAATATTGCTATGCAGACTGGGAGTTCTCAAAATGTTCAACACCAGCAGACAAATAAGGATAAACGCTGGTGTTTTATGTGCATGAGTGGATATAACTGCCTAGGTAGACCTACTAAGACTGAGCTGTGAGCTGCACTCTCTAGAGGGGTATCCGATCTTTATTGTCTTTTCTCCACAAGATGGGTTAGTCTTACACATTCTACAGATATATGAAGAACTGCAGCTTCCTGTGATTGAGATTAGTGATTGAGGAAGGCAGCTTCACTCAGAGCTGCTGTAATCCTTAAATCACAATCTTAACTTAGCTCTCAGACTCATTTTTACATCTCTGATGAATACCACGCCTACCATGCCCAACTTATTATTAATAAATAATTTAGTTAGCAGGATTTGTAAGAAAATGTCTTCACCAACAAATAGTTGGGGTGTTATCTTTGTATTTGAATTTATTTAGCTCTTAATCTAAATTATTTTCCCACTATAAGTTACTGATTTTGCCCGTGTGTTTTGTATTTCTGCAGGAGCCGGAGATGGACCAAGATCTTTTTGGAGGGGCTCCTCGGTTCCTGACGCGACCCAAAGCGTTTTCGCTCAGCGTGGGTCGGGATGCGACCCTCAGCTGCACTGTGGTCGGTACCCCTGTCCCTGCTGTCACGTGGGAGAAGGGTAAACTGCATATTTGCACGGGAGGTCGCTTCAAAACCGCGGAGGACGGGGACGTGTATCGGCTCACGATCTACGACCTGACGCTGGACGACAGCGGGCAGTACATGTGCCGCGCCAAGAACACCGTGGGGGAGGCTTATGCAGCGGTGACCCTGAAGGTCGGCCTTCCAGAACCGGTGGTGGATCGCGCTCCGGCGTTCACCGTGAAGCCCGTCTCCTCCCGCGTGGGTTTAGGGGGTGACGTTACCTTCTTGTGCCGTGTCGCTGCTCGCCCCACTGCCAACTTTGAGTGGGAGAAGGACGGGCGTTACCTGGGTGAGACCAATCGCATCAAGATCACGTCCGACAGCGAGTCCAGTTCTCTGCAGATTCAGAGCATCAGGAGTATGGATAGCGGCACCTACACCTGCCGAGCTCAGAACCCAATCGGTCGCGCTCAGGCTGCCGCGGTTCTGGTGGTGGACCTTCAGGACACGCGGCTACTGAGCTCTGACAAGAGCACGTCCCTCCTGTCTCACCTGCAGAAGCGCAAAGAGGAGATGTGCAAGGACATCTCCCTTTACCGCATGTCCGACAGCGCCGCCCTGTCCTCCTCGTCCTCATCGCACATCGTAGAGGATCACGTCAACCTGCGGCTCACCACCGACCAGGAGCAGCAGGTCTCGTCTTTAACCCATAAGCTCCTGAAGGGCGTCTTCACGAGAACCTGCATGGTGACGGAGGGCAAGCACGCCAAGCTCAGCTGCTTCGTCACCGGCCACCCCAAACCTCAGATCATCTGGAGGAAGGACCGGGGGAACATCAGCGAGGGACGCAGACACATCATGTATGAAGACCAAGCCGAGAACTTCATCCTCAAAATCCTGTACTGCAAACAGAGCGACAACGGCCTGTACACCTGCAACGCCTCCAACATGGCGGGGCAGACCTACAGCGCCGTGCTGGTCATCGTTAAAGGTGAGCCAATGCGGGAAAATTTAATTTAATCGTTTTAAAGAGCAACACCATTAATATTACAGAGAATGTAGGAAAAATAAAAATACTCAATCTGGTAGCTGGTAGCATGCACTGAAAAAAATGATGGGCAAAATTTACTTTTAAAGAGTTTCGCAACTTTCTGCATTTGCTTTTTTAAGTAAATGTATTTTTTTGTAAATTTAAGTAACTTCAACTCGGTTTCAAGACTTAAATGTTGCACAGAGTGAACCAATCAATTCTTTCTTTTAGTAAAAAAAACTGTCCCAAAAAAACTCAAATCCTGTCCTGGATATATAATATATAATATAAAACATATTATAAGACAAGATGCAAAACATTTACATTTGCACACCTAAAATGTAGTTTATAAGTTTGTTAAAAAAATTGCATTTGTAAAGCACTTTTAAATACACTATTGGGCCTGAATTAAGCTTGAAATTTAATTTTCAGTATAGATTGCATTTAAAAATAATGCACTTCAGTAACAAATTATACTATATCTAATTTACAACAAAATAAATCACACTTAGCGTTAATATTTTTTTCTAGATTTCATCCGTCAGTCTGAAACAACAAGAACATAACATTTGCTTTAATTTATGTTCAATTTATACTTTCAAAACGTAAAATTATGCAAAATTATAATGCACGTTACAATACATTTCTTATGATAAAAGTTTTCTGTGCTAAATATTTCTTCTATTTTAAGTGATTTAATTTAGAAATCCAAAGCAATCCCATAGCAGCCACCTCTCAGCATCTTAGCAACCACTTTTCAGAGTTGCCAGGTTTGCGGTTTTCCCGCCTAATTGGGCTTGTTTGAAAGAACAGTTAGCTATAAAAGAACTAATGAAACACTAATGTTACAATATAATAAATGACTTTAAGATAAATAGCAATATTGATGTTAAATCCCTTATAAACAAAATACTCAAGTCGTACACTCATAGTTGTTTTGCCATTTGCTTCAAACGTGATTTTTGACTGATTTTGGGCTGAATATTTTTGTTGGACCTGGCAACCCTGCCCACTGTGAAACTCTCTCAGTCCATCTCGCTTTAAGAACTTTCTTACAGTATCTGAGTCTCAGTATGATGGCAGGCTGGTATCAGACTTTAGCTCAGTGTCAGGTTGCGTCTATTTTCTGCAGGTGTTGAGCAGTTAGCGGTTGTTTAGCATAGCGAGATGCTGCATAAGAACATTTTACAGCACAGTTTCAGAGTTTTTGAGCTGCTGCTTTTAGTCAGACTGTTAAATACGTGACTGACTGACTCTTGTTTAACTGGATCAGTGTATGAGCACATCTGTATTTACTGTGAACAGTGTTATTAAGGGTTGTTATTATGAAGGTAGTAAAGAGGTGTGTGTTTGTTTACTAGCCGCTGTGCTGCTGCTGCTGCTGTATGAGCAGTTTCAGTTTGTTAAGCTGGTGTATGACACAGTAAGCATGTTGAGTAAAGGTCAGAGAAAGAAACTCAGTCCTCCAGTAAATGTCAGACAGTGTGTCCAGGCACTGATACGTCTGTGTGAGGACACAGCAACAGTACACAACATTTCAGATTATTCTTAATGTGAATAAAGTCTGAGTGATTCACATGCCGTTTATCACCACTGTTTCAAATAAATCACCATTAACGTAAAGCAGTGTACACGGCTGCTTCCTTTTTCCAATTATATTAAAAACTCAGAGTATAGAGTATTGTTTCACTATTACAGTGAGTATATATATGAGATTTGGCCTACAGGTTATTGTAATCAATCCTCCTGTTCTGTTCTGGGCCAAATTGTCTGGTTTTAAAGTTTTATAATCTAGATTTCAGTATTAAACTTTTTTTCTGCTTGCCTTAATTAGTGTAATCAACATTAGCAAAACAATTAGCTAACTGTACAGCAAAGGTTTACATGGATTCTATGTAGATTTTCTTACCTTCAAATATATCAGTCCAGCGTGTTTGCACCAGAATTCTCTCTGCTGTTACTCTGATAAATATCTATAAACTATTTGCTATATTAGCAAGGTAAATATATGTTTATCTAGTGCCAGCTAACTGGCTCTCTTAGATGATAGGCTGTAAGTATTGTCTGGCCTGTATCACAGGCTACTTACAATGCAAACTCTGAGGTCTTTTTATGAAAGGTTGCTCTTATAATAACATGCATGACTGGTTTGAATTCAGAATTAATAAAAGGACACAAGTATAAACAGTGCATACTATGCTAACTGTGGACTGTTGGTGCATCTTTATGTCCTAAAAGCATGAGTTATATATTTAGAGTTCCTAATCTACGAACACTGAACATGCATACTGTTTCCCAGTACATTAATGCTGTGTTTATTTGTTTTTGCAGAGCCGAAGGTGCCGTTTAAGAGGAAGCTGGAGGACGTGGAGGTGAAGGAGAAGGAGACGGCCATGTTGCAGTGCGAGGTGCCGGGGCCAACCACACAGGCCAACTGGTTCATGGAGGAGACTCGCCTGGAACAGAATGCAAAGTATCGCATGGACGAGCAGGGCACGCTCCGCCGCCTCACCATTCACAACGTCACCACCAACGACGACGCCGTCTACATCTGTGAAATGAAGGAGGGGAGCCGCACTGTAGCGGAGCTCACTGTTCTCGGTACGGAGCATCTTCTGTCTGTCCTGACATTTAGCTTTTCCTTCTTAATCCTTTTTGATTGAGACATTTGGCCGGTGACAGGTTGTTCCAGGACTGTTTTTATCACTGTTATAAAAGCTGTAGCAGTACATCAGTAAACTGATATATATGATATATGATCTGTTGGAATACAACCCCAATACAACTCATACAGTAAACCTTTATTTAATGGCACACCGGATTTTAAGGCGCACTAGAACGTCCATTTTTTAATCTGTTTTTATAAATAAGGATCACTGGATTATAAGGCATATTAAGCAAATTAGTAAGGCTGTTTGTTTGACCTGTATTCTGAAATGGTTTAAAAAAATGTCTTATTTATAATCTTTAATTAGAACATCAAGATTCATTCAGATTTCAGATCATGAAGTGATAAAAAGTCTAAAAATATGTGTTTTTTGGTCTACGGTGAATAAAATATGGATCTAAGCCTAAAAACGTTGACGTTATCAGGCTGAAGTGATTCAGATCTGATTTTTTCATGGTTGTGTGAACGTGCCAAATACAATTTTTTCAAACCAGATCTGAGTCACTAAATCGGTTGTGGTCCTAAATCGGATACGTATCCAATCCAAGGACACGTGACGTGAATGTGAACGGTCAAATCATGCAGAATTCATGCATCTTTTTGCTTTTACACATTAGCATTAGCAATAGCGCTATGTGCTTCTCTCTCGTACCCACACTGCATCTCTTGGTGCAGCTGTGCAGCTATAGCAGCACCGCCTGTCCTTTTTTCACCTCCTGGACCTGAGCATGAACTTCAGAGCAGCTGTTTACTCTCCACTCCAGCAAAACATGCTCCACATATGAGCTGCTAACTCATCCATTTCCCTTTATAAAGCTACGAGTCTCTCCTCTCTCTAATATGAGGGTTTTTGTTGTTGGTGAAGAAGGAGGCGTTTATACAGGTATCAATGTGCAGCATGTGAGACAGTGTTTCAGGACTTACATTTGAATGTGAACGTAGCCTATGAGATTAGCTTAGTATTGCATTCTGTTTTATGTACATTTATTGCATCCCAACATTGCTGGAAAAAAAAAAAATATATATATATACACACACAGCAGTTCTCAGTGTTTTATGTTAATTTTCAGGCAACATCACCAAGAAGCTGCCGAGGAGGACGGTGGTGCCGGTGAGTGATACAGTGATCTTCTGTGTGGAGCTGGAACATCCTGTGGATGATGCTTACTGGACCAGGAATGGAGAGAAGCTGAAGGAGGACTCCAGGATCACTATAACTCGCACACTCAAGCAGTACAGCCTCACTATCCGGGAGTGCACCGCAGAGGACTCGGGCGAGGTGGCCTTCATCGCCCGAGACTGCAAGACCTCCACCCTGTTCTCTGTTACTGGTGAGATAATTGATATTGATTTTTTTGTGTAGTTTTTAGGAATGTAGTTTAATAACATGACATTATATTGTTATTATTTGTGATATTATTTGTCTCTTTAACATTATTATTGAAAATAAATGCTACCAAAAAACTTATATTTTTTTTATTTATACCACAGTTAGTTCTGACCTTGCAAGTTAATTGGCTGAGAGATGTTCTGAGAGAAGTGCCAGTATTGTATAGTAATGGCACTCTGACTGGAAACCTTTTGTATTATTTCTTCATGTACTGTACACACATAATCTAGACATGCCACCAGCACTTACCAGATAAAAAAACACCAGCAATGTTAAATAGTAATGTTATAATTATCCAAAATGAATTAGAATTATTGTAGGTGCACTTAAAATACTTTAATTTTCCCAAAAATGGTCAGTGCACCTTATAATCCAAAAAGCCACTCTGCTGAAGTACAGCGTTATACAGAAGTTTCAGTTTAGTTCTCCAGCAGTATTAGAATTATCTGCCTGTAGCCTGCTGCTAACCCTGGCTAGCACTGCTGGAGCCGCATTAGCTTTACCTGCTAAGTGTTAGACATTCGGCCATTTAGAAGTAAGTATTATCAGCCTATTATCAAACTGAATTAGCTTTAAGCAGGAACCCACATTTTTTCTAATCTGTAAGTCAAGCCTCGTCCCTGAAATCATTATTTTAATCTCTTTTAGCACCAAGGAAACATCCCCCAGATCCCCCAGTCAACCCAGTGGTGCGTAACAAGACTGACTCCTCCATTACTCTGCGCTGGTCCCGGCCGGAGAGCGAGCGTCCGGTGCCCATCAACGGCTATTACGTGGAGAGGAGGAAGGTGGGGGCTCAGACGTGGGTTAAAGTGAACGGCGTGGACGTGGTGACGAGCACCGAATACACCATCAGCACCATCACTGAGGAGGGCAGCTACCAGTTCCGCATTTCAGCCGTCAACGATTTCGGTCAGAGTGCTTTTCTAGAGGTTCCTGGAACGTTTTACCTGGGTAAGCGAAATTTTATATTACTAACCATTAGAATTATTCATAATTTAGCTCTACTTTTCATGCGTCATGCATCATGCATGTTCTCCTCCACCAGTCTTACACACTGCTTTTGGATAACTTTATAACTTTATGCCACTCATGTACACACAAATGTTATTTAGGTCCTAAAAAATGAAGTTTCCACAGACATTTAGAAACTCTACACTTGACATACTTTTTGTTTAAGTGGAAAAGTGGAAAAGTCATGTAGATTTTTATAGATTTTTACATAATTTTTCCTTAAGTGTTTGCTATAATGTAGAGCATTGCTAAAAACTTGTGCTCTGTGTTTTTTCTGTTTACTTTTAGAGCCGACAGCATCGCTGAAGAGTGGGCTGATGAACAGCAGCACTTTCTCTGGTGAGGAAGCCTCCTTCAGCGTGGAGCTCTCGGCGGTGTGCTCCGGGGTTTGGACCCTGAACGGCCAAATAATCCACAGTGGAGCCGAATATCTCATCACTCGCACCAAGACCGTCCACACACTCGTGATCCGGGAGGTCACCACAGTCCTGGACAGATCCCAGATCAAATTCGTGGGTGGAGGATCCGAGAGTGTGTGCACTCTCAGTGTGAAGCGTAAGTACATGTGTTATATATTTTTCTCATTATTTTCTGCCAAATTGCATGCATGAAAATTCATTTTTACCTGAACTGTATATGCGAACCATCAATTGTGCACCATGCACTATAATGCACTATAATTTAGGGTGTGTCAGTGTGTTGTGTGTCTTTGTTATCATAACGACGGGAAAAGTACACCTTGCACAGCTCTTAATTAATCTTGGGTGTATTTAATTATGGGCGTAACGTGAAAACCAATAAGCATGCAACTTGCTTAAAGAGCCATTCCCTTTAAGAGCCAGGTGCACTTTGACTTTGGAGGATTGCTTTTTTAATGGCAGAGAAATTTAATAAGATAGCAATGAGCGTCTGACTGTCGACTGTTGTCAGGGTTTTAATCAGTCAGTGGAGCTCCTGTGTTTTTTTTCAATGCGAAATTTTACTGAACACACCTCATTTCCAGACCACAACGCCCATCAGTGTAGATATATACATCCCTAAACTCCAACGCTATTTTATTGGTACAGGTGCAAGGTGTAAAGACAGACTGTTAGTGGGGAGTAAGATAGCAATTAGCATCACTTATTATCAAAGAGGTGAGCGATTGAGAGAGAGAGTTTTCACAACTGGTAGTCACACATGTATCATTTATTAAAAACATTATTTTATGTATTTATTTATTATTTTGTTTAATTCAATGTTATTATAATGTTATTAAACTTGTTGAATTGTCACTTAATATTACTGAGAGTAATATTAAAATAAATATTATAAATATTTTAAATGCAGTCAATATTTTTCAATGCTTATCATTCTGCATTCTGATTCCTGTACATAAATGCATATAAAAAAAGCATTATTCACTCTTTCAGCTGCTCCTGCTCGATTTACCAAAAAATACTCTGATGAGGAGGTGTTCACGTTCAGCGCTCACTCCTCCGCTCAGCTGCACACGGAGGTGTCCGACTCCAGCATCCAGGTAAATAACATTTATTTGTTGTTTTTAGTTAATAAAAAATATTCAGAAAACAAGGAATGCACTTCAGTTTAACTGTAAATACCAGCATATAAATACGTTTAAACATTACGTTTGTTCCACACTTTTAAACACTGCATGCTCACCATGTTGCATGGTTTGGAAACACCTTAAATTCGGTATTTTTTCATTATTTTAAAATGTTCTGAACTGTAGATTAATACTAAACACATCCAAACGATGAAATAAAACATATGGAATTATTTATTAAACAAATATATTTTATATTTTAGCTCCTCTTGTTTAGATGATCAGTTTTGAACATCTCTGCTGGATTTTCTCAGTCAGTTTTATGTGGTAGAGTCTCCTGGAATTCAGGCTTTCAGTTAACAGCTGTGCTGAACTCATCAAGAGCATCAGTTAAAGTAAAGTAGTGAAGAGGTAGAGTTACAGGTATACAGTGAATAGTGAATATTTGAGTAATGTTCTAATCCAGGTTATGAGAAGAAACAACTACTTAACTAAATAAATAAAAAAAAACTATAAGAAAAAATGAAGGTCAGTCTGAAAAGAAGAATTTTAAGAACTTTGAAAGTATCCTCAAGTGCAGTTGCAAAAAAAAAACAATTAAAAACATTATAATGATAGAACTGGCACTCATCAGGACCGCCACAATAAAGGAAGAGCGAGAGATAACAGCTCCCTATATAAGAGCACCTAAATGCTTCTTCACAGAGTATTTTGGTTTGTTTAACACTGTTTTAAGTCACTACATGATTTCTAATGTGTTCCTTTATAATCTGATAGATCATTTCACTATTAATTTGTTATGTAGGAAATAAATACAAAAAAATTAAAGAAAATTACTGAATGAATGGGAAGATGTCCAGACTTTTGATTGGTACTGTAGATCTACTGCTACTAAATGTTTTAATAAAATTAAGTGCCATTGCGAAATAACAGCCTGTTATATCCCTAATACACTGAATTAATTCAAATTAAATTCTTAAATACCTCTAATAAATACCTTAAAATGTAAAACATAAAAATGCCAGGTTAGAGAGTTGGTGGAAACCCCCCTTTATAGATGATTTTATATAGAACCGTTTTAAAAATGGACTCCTGTTTTTTTGCTGACCCGTTTGCTTGTATATAAATACTCAGAGTATAAATATATTTAATTCTGTGATCTGTCAGCACTGAGCTCTGCACTGTATGTGTTACTTTTAGGTCTCCTGGATGAGGAACGGCAAAGAGCTAAGAATAGGAAAGAAGTATGAGAGCTCCAGCGTGGACCGTAAACGCACCCTGACCATTCATAACGTGACCCAGGAAGATACGGGGGTGTATGAGTGTGTGTGTGACGGCGATCGGATCTCCATTCGTCTCGCAGTTCAAGGTAATTTATTCTTACATTAACCGTCAGAAAAAACCCTGTAAGTGGGAATAATCATGTAATAATATAATATTTATCATCATGTTTTTTATATAATCACCAAAAATCACAATATGTGCCCAAAACAAACAAAAATATTAACCCTTTTAGAGCAGAATTATGTTCCAGTAATTAAAAAAATATAAGAATGCTATTTTTGTTTGTGATGCACCCAAAACAAGACCCTAATATTCTAATATAAAATCTGTAAAAAATTGTACTAAAATGCTTAATTGCTTCTTTAATGTCTATTGCTTTAGAAGCCTGTGTTAAGCTTTTTGATTTTATATTTGATATTGACCTTTTCATTTCACAAACCATCCCCTAACATGATTTATTTTTATTATTGTGTTTAAAATCACATCAAATCTTATATAAAAGAGATTTTACTTCACCTCCTTTGCTCTTGTGCTGCCATTATCTAATGTCTGGGTTGCTTTTGCTGTTTTTCCAGTGCAGTGGGCGGGGCTAAGCTACTGTTTCTATGTTTTTTTTTACTTTTAATTGGCTGGTTTATGATCTTTTCTGATGTACAGTAGGTCTAAATTAATTTTATATGGAACAGAAAAATATATGTATATATACATATATATAAAAATTCTGAGGCTGGTAACTTATCCTGAACTTATCCTGTACAACAGAGGAAACGCTTGCTCTTTTATCCTTTCCTGGGGTGGTCCTGATGAGTGCCAGTTCTATCATTATAATGTTTTTAATGGTCTTTTTCTCAACTGCACTTGAGGATACTTTCAAAATTCTTGAAATTCTCCTTTTCAGATTATCTGAGCTTCATTTTTTTTCTTAGTTAAATGGATTAGAACATTACTCAAATATTCACTATTCACTGTATACCTGTAACTCTACCTCTTCACTACTTTACTTTAACTGATGCTCTCAAACACTTTAAGAGACAAGAATGACAGATGACTCTACCTCATAAAACTGATTGTAAAATATATGGCATATTCTGGTTGGTTTAACACCTTTTTGTTTAATAAATCATTTTGTTTGTTTTTCTGCATAGTTTGGATTAATTTAATATTAATCTATAATGCAGATTGTTGTGTTTGTGTAGCAAATGTTCAGTGTTTATAATACAATATGTAATAATACGATTAAATGTGCTGTTTTAAGTGTACAGATACAGAGATAAAAAAGTAATATGCTTGCTTCCTTTTTTAAACATCTTACTTTTAGTGTTAGTAGATTTTTAATGTCCACTCCTTTTTTTTAACAGAGGAGGCGGGTAAGTTTGTTGGGAAGCCCAAGGCCCAGCCCCAGGAGGCGTCTCCTCTGGTGGGGGACGTGGTGCTCAGCTGTGAGGTGGCGTCTCCCACAACTACTGTTGTGTGGAAGAAAGAGCAGAAAGAAGTAGTGGAGGACAGGAGGACCACCTTTGTGTCTCAGGGGACGCAGAGAAAACTGGTCATCAAAGAAGCCAAGCAGAGCGATGAAGGACACTATTCATGTGAGACGCCGGAGGACAAGATCACGTTCCAGGTCAAAATAAAGCGTAAGTCCAGCGCTAATTGGGTTGAAAACAACAAAAATGAATAGAGCTATTTCAGCTGTTTCAACATCCCTTGTAGAAAAAAGTTGTGTATTTAAATATAGTAATAGTGTACTTGAACTATATGTGGGATAATTAAAGTATACTTTTTCTACTTATACATATACACTTACATATTTTACCTACTTAATCTGTATTTTAGTATACTTAAAAAAAATGGTTACTTTATTCGTCTGTGCTAATTTTGTACTGGTGATAAACTTAAAAAAAGTATTATTTTATGAAACTGTGCTTTTTATGATAAATCTATACTTTTCCAAATGTGTCCTAGGTGCCGATATTTCTGCAATAAAACTCTACTTCAGTCAAATCTGTCGGCAAAACATTATTTAATAAAATTAAATTTAGTTAATTTAGTGTAGATAAAATAACTTTTAACAGCTGCTTCCTGCAGCAATGAGATGTTTTTTGTTTTCTTACCAGTTAATATGCACTCCTCAAAATGGATATGATGTTAAATCTAGACTTTAACCACTTTTATTATGTTTTAAATGTTAAGTTGGATACAGCTCACACAAATTTACTTAAATTGTATTAAGTAGTGGCGAAAATAACATATGACTAGTAAACTTAGTATACATTTAGTGCAACTCTGTATTACAAACAAGTAGTAATTAATTACAAATAAGTGGTTCCAAAATAACATAAATTAAGGACAGTCTTATTTCAGCATAATTTAAGTCTTGTGAGCCACGCAAGGTGTACTTTACCCGTTGTTACGATAGCAAAGACACACTGACGCACTGCCCTAAAACAAGCTGCGTGGTGCATGCGATTGATGGCTCGCCTATAAATCACGAAAATAGGGCTCACAGTGACTGATTCATGGTTGTTACACCAGTAAAGTTTAATGTTCTTTGCTAATGCTAATTATATCATGTTATTATCATCTATAAGC
Source organism: Astyanax mexicanus (assembly GCF_023375975.1). Taxonomy (NCBI): domain Eukaryota; kingdom Metazoa; phylum Chordata; class Actinopteri; order Characiformes; family Acestrorhamphidae; genus Astyanax; species Astyanax mexicanus. Next base: position 608,522 of record NC_064413.1, read on the forward strand.
GTCCTGAATTTTATGATCCTTCTTCCAGAGACTCAGACCACCTTCATCAACAAGGAGTCCTATAAGAGAGAGGTGAAGGTGACGGCTCTGCAGGATGCTGTTCTGAGCTGTGAGGTGGCCGACTCTAAAACTGAGGTGAAGTGGTATAAAGATGGTAAACAGCTGCACTCCAGTAACACAGTTAATATGGAGGCGAAGGGGAAGAGTCGTCAGCTGGTGCTGCACCGCGTGGAGGAGAAGGAAGCTGGAGAATACATCTGTGAGGTCGGCAACGAAAAACTCTCCTTCAAAGTTCAAGTAGCAGGTATGGATTTATTTCAATCATACATTTCCTTGTTATTGTAGAGTAATGTCAATTTTTTAGCTGTTAAATCTTTAAATCTACATGCTTTTTGCTCAACAGCAGCTCCATCAGAAACTGCAGCAAAGGCAGCAGCAGCTTTCTCCAACAAGGACTCCTATCAGAGGGAGGTGAAGGTCTCTGCTTCTCAGAAAGCTACACTGAGCTGTGAAGTGTCTGATATGAAGACGGAGGTGAAATGGTATAAAGACGGAAAGCAGCTGTCCTCCAGCAGGACTGTCCACATGGAGACAAAGGGAAAGAGTCGTCAGCTGGTGTTGGACAGTGTGGAGAAGAAAGACGCAGGAGAATACACCTGTGAAGCTGGAAATGAAAAACTCACCTTTAAGATTCTGGTTACAGGTATAGAGTACTTTATTCACTGTTTATTTATTTGCTTTTTGTATTTAGAGACTAACAAACAACATAAACTACTCTAATGAGTGTGATAATATTACTTGGAACTTGCAGCATTGCTACTATAGATACAGTCCTGTTCTGAAGAGAAATTGTTTGTAAGTGATGCACAGAACCAGATCAAATACTCTGCCACTAGTGAGTCATGGTCAGGGGTAAATATAGTGAGGGTAACAGGTGAAATCAATATTCAGGTGATTGTGGTGTGGGAGCTGTCATGTGAAGCGTCAGATTATTAATGTTGAATATTTTCACATATTTATCTGTTTAGAAGCTGCAGCAGCTTTCAGCAACAAGGACTCCTATCAGAGGGAGGTGAAGGTCTCTGCTTCTCAGAAAGCTACACTGAGCTGTGAAGTGTCTGATATGAAGACGGAGGTGAAATGGTATAAAGATGGAAAGCAGCTGTCCTCCAGCAGGACTGTCCACATGGAGACAAAGGGAAAGAGTCGTCAGCTGGTGTTGGACAGTGTGGAGAAGAAAGACGCTGGAGAATACACCTGTGAAGCTGGAAATGAGAAACTCACCTTTAAGATTCTGGTTACAGGTATAATGCACTTTATTCACTATTTATTTTAGTTCTACTGGTCTTTGGAGTCTAATGAGTCGAAAAATATTAAATGAAACTTACAGCATTGCTACTGTAGATACAGTCCTGTTACTAAAGAGAGAAAGAGAGAAAGTGATGGACGAAAACAGATCAAATACTCTTTAGCTAGTGAGTGAAGCTCAGGGGTAAATATAGTGAGAGTAGCAGGTGAAATCAATATTCAGGTGATATATTCTCTTTGTTTATGACCTGTACAGACGTTTTCAATATGTGTCATATCAGTACAATATGCAAATTACTTAGTAAAACAACATGCTGTTGAGAAATTTATGTATTTCTCTGTTTAGAAGCTGCAGCAGCTTTCAGCAACAAGGACTCCTATCAGAGGGAGGTGAAGGTCTCTGCTTCTCAGAAAGCTACACTGAGCTGTGAAGTGTCTGATATGAAGACGGAGGTGAAATGGTATAAAGACGGAAAGCAGCTGTCCTCCAGCAGGACTGTCCACATGGAGACAAAGGGAAAGAGTCGTCAGCTGGTGTTGGACAGTGTGGAGAAGAAAGACGCTGGAGAATACACCTGTGAAGCTGGAAATGAGAAACTCACCTTTAAGATTCTGGTTACAGGTATAATGCACTTTATTTACTGTTTATTTCTTTTGGTCTTTAAAGATTAATGAGTCTAATAATATTACATGAAATTTGCAGCATTGCTGCTGTAGATACAGTCCTGTTACAGTCCTGATACAGTCCTGTTACTAAAGAGGAAATTGTTTGTAAGTGATGGACGGAACCAGATCAAATACTCGGCAGCAAGTGAGTGAAGATCAAGGGTAAATATAGTGAGGGTAACAGGTGAAATCAATATTCAGGTGATTGTGGTCTGGGAGGTGTCATGTGAGGTGTCATATGAGACTGGTGTGAGTGGATGATGTCAGTGTGCGGTGCATTCTGAGTCCAGTGATATGAGATTGCTGGTAGACACAGGTACAGGAGGTCAGTCAGATTATTAATGTTGAATATTTTTGTATTTCTCTGTTTAGAAGCTGCAGCAGCTTTCAGCAACAAGGACTCCTATCAGAGGGAGGTGAAGGTCTCTGCTTCTCAGAAAGCTACACTGAGCTGTGAAGTGTCTGATATGAAGACGGAGGTGAAATGGTATAAAGATGGAAAGCAGCTGTCCTCCAGCAGGACTGTCCACATGGAGACAAAGGGAATGAGTCGTCAGCTGGTGTTGGACAGTGTGGAGAAGAAAGACGCTGGAGAATACACCTGTGAAGCTGGAAATGAGAAACTCACCTTTAAGATTCTGGTTACAGGTATAGGGCATTTTATTCACTATTTATTTTATTCTTCTGGTCTTTGGAGATTAATGAGTCTGATAATACATGAAACTTACAGCATTGCTACTGTAGATACAGTCCTGTTTCTGAAGAGAAATTCTTTGTAAGTGATGCACAGAACCAGTTCAAATACTCGGCCACCAGTGAGTGAAGGTCGGGGGTAAATATAGTGAGAGTAGCAGGTGAAATCAATATTCAGGTGATTGTGGTGTGGAAGGTGTCATATGAGACTGCTGTGAATGGGTGATGTCAGTGTGTGGGGCATTCTGGGCAATGGAGTCCAGAGATATGAGATTGCTGATAGACACAGGTACAGGAGTAACAGAAATGGCTTCAGCATCAGATTATTAATGTTGAATATTTTTGTATTTCTCTGTTTAGAAGCTGCAGCAGCTTTCAGCAACAAGGACTCCTATCAGAGGGAGGTGAAGGTCTCTGCTTCTCAGAAAGCTACACTGAGCTGTGAAGTGTCTGATATGAAGACGGAGGTGAAATGGTATAAAGACGGAAAGCAGCTGTCCTCCAGCAGGACTGTCCACATGGAGACAAAGGGAAAGAGTCGTCAGCTGGTGTTGGACAGTGTGGAGAAGAAAGACGCAGGAGAATACACCTGTGAAGCTGGAAATGAGAAACTCACCTTTAAGATTCTGGTTACAGGTATAATGCACTTTATTTACTGTTTATTTGTTTTGGTCTTTAAAGATTAATGAGTCTAATAATATTACATGAAATTTGCAGCATTGCTGCTGTAGATACAGTCCTGTTACAGTCCTGATACAGTCCTGTTACTAAAGAGGAAATTGTTTGTAAGTGATGGACGGAACCAGATCAAATACTCGGCAGCAAGTGAGTGAAGATCAAGGGTAAATATAGTGAGGGTAACAGGTGAAATCAATATTCAGGTGATTGTGGTCTGGGAGGTGTCATGTGAGGTGTCATATGAGACTGGTGTGAGTGGATGATGTCAGTGTGCGGTGCATTCTGAGTCCAGTGATATGAGATTGCTGGTAGACACAGGTACAGGAGGTCAGTCAGATTATTAATGTTGAATATTTTTGTATTTCTCTGTTTAGAAGCTGCAGCAGCTTTCAGCAACAAGGACTCCTATCAGAGGGAGGTGAAGGTCTCTGCTTCTCAGAAAGCTACACTGAGCTGTGAAGTGTCTGATATGAAGACGGAGGTGAAATGGTATAAAGACGGAAAGCAGCTGTCCTCCAGCAGGACTGTCCACATGGAGACAAAGGGAAAGAGTCGTCAGCTGGTGTTGGACAGTGTGGAGAAGAAAGACGCTGGAGAATACACCTGTGAAGCTGGAAATGAAAAACTCACCTTTAAGATTCTGGTTACAGGTATAGGGCATTTTATTCACTATTTATTTTAGTTCTACTGGTCTTTGGGGTCTAATGAGTCGAAAAATATTAAATGAAACTTACAGCATTGCTACTGTAGATACAGTCCTGTTACTAAAGAGAGAAAGAGAGAAAGTGATGGACGAAAACAGATCAAATACTCTTTAGCTAGTGAGTGAAGCTCAGGGGTAAATATAGTGAGAGTAGCAGGTGAAATCAATATTCAGGTGATATATTCTCTTTGTTTATGACCTGTACAGACGTTTTCAATATGTGTCATATCAGTACAATGCAAATTACTTAGTAAAACAACATGCTGTTGAGAAATTTATGTATTTCTCTGTTTAGAAGCTGCAGCAGCTTTCAGCAACAAGGACTCCTATCAGAGGGAGGTGAAGGTCTCTGCTTCTCAGAAAGCTACACTGAGCTGTGAAGTGTCTGATATGAAGACGGAGGTGAAATGGTATAAAGACGGAAAGCAGCTGTCCTCCAGCAGGACTGTCCACATGGAGACAAAGGGAAAGAGTCGTCAGCTGGTGTTGGACAGTGTGGAGAAGAAAGACGCTGGAGAATACACCTGTGAAGCTGGAAATGAGAAACTCACCTTTAAGATTCTGGTTACAGGTATAGAGCACTTTATTCACTGTTTATTTATTTGCTTTTTGTATTTAGAGACTAACAAACAACATAAACTACTCTAATGAGTGTGATAATATTACTTGGAACTTGCAGCATTGCTACTATAGATACAGTCCTGTTCTGAAGAGAAATTGTTTGTAAGTGATGCACAGAACCAGATCAAATACTCTGCCACTAGTGAGTCATGGTCAGGGGTAAATATAGTGAGGGTAACAGGTGAAATCAATATTCAGGTGATTGTGGTGTGGGAGCTGTCATGTGAAGCGTCAGATTATTAATGTTGAATATTTTCACATATTTCTCTGTTTAGAAGCTGCAGCAGCTTTCAGCAACAAGGACTCCTATCAGAGGGAGGTGAAGGTCTCTGCTTCTCAGAAAGCTACACTGAGCTGTGAAGTGTCTGATATGAAGACGGAGGTGAAATGGTATAAAGACGGAAAGCAGCTGTCCTCCAGCAGGACTGTCCACATGGAGACAAAGGGAATGAGTCGTCAGCTGGTGTTGGACAGTGTGGAGAAGAAAGACGCTGGAGAATACACCTGTGAAGCTGGAAATGAGAAACTCACCTTTAAGATTCTGGTTACAGGTATAATGCACTTTATTTACTGTTTATTTCTTTTGGTCTTTAAAGATTAACGAGTCTAATAATATTACATGAAATTTGCAGCATTGCTGCTGTAGATACAGTCCTGTTACAGTCCTGATACAGTCCTGTTACTAAAGAGGAAATTGTTTGTAAGTGATGGACGGAACCAGATCAAATACTCGGCAGCAAGTGAGTGAAGATCAAGGGTAAATATAGTGAGGGTAACAGGTGAAATCAATATTCAGGTGATTGTGGTCTGGGAGGTGTCATGTGAGGTGTCATATGAGACTGGTGTGAGTGGATGATGTCAGTGTGCGGTGCATTCTGAGTCCAGTGATATGAGATTGCTGGTAGACACAGGTACAGGAGGTCAGTCAGATTATTAATGTTGAATATTTTTGTATTTATCTGTTTAGAAGCTGCAGCAGCTTTCAGCAACAAGGACTCCTATCAGAGGGAGGTGAAGGTCTCTTCTTCTCAGAAAGCTACACTGAGCTGTGAAGTGTCTGATATGAAGACAGAGGTGAAATGGTATAAAGATGGAAAGCAGCTGTCCTCCAGCAGGACTGTCCACATGGAGACAAAGGGAAAGAGTCGTCAGCTGGTGTTGGACAGTGTGGAGAAGAAAGACGCTGGAGAATACACCTGTGAAGCTGGAAATGAAAAACTCACCTTTAAGATTCTGGTTACAGGTATAGGGCATTTTATTCACTATTTATTTTAGTTCTACTGGTCTTTGGAGTCTAATGAGTCGAAAAATATTAAATGAAACTTACAGCATTGCTACTGTAGATACAGTCCTGTTACTAAAGAGAGAAAGAGAGAAAGTGATGGACGAAAACAGATCAAATACTCTTTAGCTAGTGAGTGAAGCTCAGGGGTAAATATAGTGAGAGTAGCAGGTGAAATCAATATTCAGGTGATATATTCTCTTTGTTTATGACCTGTACAGACGTTTTCAATATGTGTCATATCAGTACAATGCAAATTACTTAGTAAAACAACATGCTGTTGAGAAATGTATGTATTTCTCTGTTTAGAAGCTGCAGCAGCTTTCAGCAACAAGGACTCCTATCAGAGGGAGGTGAAGGTCTCTGCTTCTCAGAAAGCTACACTGAGCTGTGAAGTGTCTGATATGAAGACGGAGGTGAAATGGTATAAAGACGGAAAGCAGTTGTCCTCCAGCAGGACTGTCCACATGGAGACAAAGGGAAAGAGTCGTCAGCTGGTGTTGGACAGTGTGGAGAAGAAAGACGCAGGAGAATACACCTGTGAAGCTGGAAATGAAAAACTCACCTTTAAGATTCTGGTTACAGGTATAGAGTACTTTATTCACTGTTTATTTATTTGCTTTTTGTATTTAGAGACTAACAAACAACATAAACTACTCTAATGAGTGTGATAATATTACTTGGAACTTGCAGCATTGCTACTATAGATACAGTCCTGTTCTGAAGAGAAATTGTTTGTAAGTGATGCACAGAACCAGATCAAATACTCTGCCACTAGTGAGTCATGGTCAGGGGTAAATATAGTGAGGGTAACAGGTGAAATCAATATTCAGGTGATTGTGGTGTGGGAGCTGTCATGTGAAGCGTCAGATTATTAATGTTGAATATTTTTGTATTTCTCTGTTTAGAAGCTGCAGCAGCTTTCAGCAACAAGGACTCCTATCAGAGGGAGGTGAAGGTCTCTGCTTCTCAGAAAGCTACACTGAGCTGTGAAGTGTCTGATATGAAGACGGAGGTGAAATGGTATAAAGACGGAAAGCAGCTGTCCTCCAGCAGGACTGTCCACATGGAGACAAAGGGAAAGAGTCGTCAGCTGGTGTTGGACAGTGTGGAGAAGAAAGACGCTGGAGAATACACCTGTGAAGCTGGAAATGAGAAACTCACCTTTAAGATTGTATTGGCAGGTAAGATTTATTTTCCGTTTGAAGTCACTGAACTTCAAACATTGAATGAAGCCAAAATGTATTTTATTTAAGGGTTGTAGTGGTGCATGTTTAAATTAAAGAAAAGGCAAATGTGCAAATAAGTAAAGGTAAGGTTAATATAGAAATCTTCTGTAATCCCTGTTTCTGTTTGTATATTCACACAGAGGAACCCCTGAAGTTCGTGTCCGGGCTGCAGTCGGTGTCTGTAGCCCTGGAGGGAACTTTGACCCTGTCCTGCCAGTTAAACAGAGCTGCAGGAGATGTCTTATGGAAACACGATGGAAAGGAAGTTAAATCAGGAGGCAGGTTTGCTGTTGCTGTTGATGGAACACAGCGCTCGCTCACAGTGTCTCCTGTAGCCAAAGAGGATGAAGGAGAGTACAGCTGTGAGAGCAGAGACGACAAGACCACGGCCAAGATCACCACTAAAGGTGAGTTTAAACTAAAAAAAATGAAGAGAGCACTTCAGTTTCTGAATCAGTTTCTCTGATTTTACTATTTATAGGTTTATGTTTGAGTAAAATGAACATTATTGTTTTATTCTATAAACTACAGACAACATTTCTCCCAAATTCCACATAAAAATATTCTTATTTAGAGCATTTATTTACAGAAAATGAGAAATGACTGAAATAACAAAAAATTGTTAGTGATCTATTGCACACTGGTCAGTTGCGGATCGTGCAGCTGAATTTAGAGCCTGTTGCTGTGTGTTTGGTATCGTGAGGGTGCGAAAAAAAAATACAAATACACCCTGCGCGTCTCAAAAGCGCAAAAGCCATGAACTGATTCTCTTAATTAATCACGGTTGTGTTTTTTGGTATAACATGAAATAAACCAATCAGTGTGTCAGTAGTCATTTCCTCTAAGAGGCAGGTGAGATCTGACTTTGGCGTGTTCATATCTTAACAGAGCGGCGCTTTTGTGCGTCTCAGCAGAGAAAACTGAGCTGCTGGTTGACTCTGTGAAGGAGCTCCAGCAATGTTATTTTATTTACTATTCTGTTTATTGTTGAGTTAAAAAAAAGGTGTTTGCACTCTGAACACACCTCACTTCCACACCACCACGTCCATCAGTGTAGATATATTCCAAAACGTTTGCGCTATTTTAACAGCGCGGGTTTAAGTCGTGAATGTAGACTGTTGGCGGGGTGTAAGATAGCAATGTGCATCATGACGTGCCTTGTGTAGAGTGTATGATTGGGCCTTTAGTCTTAAGACTTTGTACTATAACCAGTAATATTACCAGGAGAATACCAGGGTAATATCTAAAACTTTGTTTTGTTTTTGCATGCTAGCAGCCCTTTAAACACTGTATTATTTTTATTTGTGCATGGTGATATAATTATTATTTTTTAGTATTTTAATGTAATAAATGTTTTATTTGGTGTTACAGCACCACGCCTGGTGAAGTTCACGTCCAAGCTGAGTAACGTCGTTGCAAGCGAAGGGAAGGATGCCATATTTAAATGCTCTATAACCCCTGCGGACGTGAGCGTGCGCTGGCTGTGTAAAGGCGTGGCCGTCACTCCCGGGTCCAAGTATAAAATCGCTCACGGAGGAAGCAGTCATTCCCTCACTATAACTGCAGTCACACCGGAGGACGCGGGAGAGATCAGCGCAGACGCTGAGGGAAACACGTCTAAAGCCCTGCTGCAAGTTCAGCGTAAGACATGCAGATACATCTCATCAGTGTGAACTGATTTAAATATGTTTTATAGAAGAGTAACGCTGGTAATGCTTAATAATACAGCGTATAATACATACTTATGGTGTAGCTTCTCTGGATGAATCAGTACATTCAAAATACTTACCGACCGGGTCCTACAGGTACTTTAACTCTACGTATAAATAAAGAACAACCAGGAACAAAAGTCTAATAAACTAGGTAACTTTCTGAAACTTACCTTCTACTTTTCCCAACACTTAACAGTGTAACTGTTCTCTATAAATCGGTAAATACTAAATACTTATGGGCTCCTACTCGTACTTAAATATAGGTACAAATAAAGCACAGGGGATCCTGCAATTTAATTTATGCAATTAAAACTGTCAAGGGTTTAGCAGCTAAAAACAGTAAAGGGTTGAGTAGGAAGAAAGCTTACTCTATACGTACACAGTATTTACTCAGTAAATACTCAGAATCAACAGGGAGCAGGCTGTATTATGTAGTGTACAGTGTTTTACTGTTCTTACTCTATAATTACACAGTAATTACTCAGTAAATACTCAGAAACAACAGGGAGTGTCGAGCTGTATTATGTAATGTACAGTGTTTTACTGTTCTTACTCTATAATTACACAGTATTTACTCAGTAGTTACTCAGTAAATACTCAGAATCAACAGGGAGCTGTGGGCTGTATTGTGTAGTGTACAGTGTTTTACTGTTCTTACTCTATAATTACACAGTATTTACTCAGTAGTTACTCAGTAAATACTCAGAATCAACAGGGAGCTGTGGGCTGTATTGTGTAGTGTACAGTGTTTTACTGTTCTTACTCTATAATTACACAGTATTTACACTCTAAAACATGGGCTGTATTAAAAAGCGTTACAGAGTAGCTTTATCTTTAAAGTTTAGTCTGGATATATGAAACTAACAATTAATTTTTTGTACTGTGTCTCATGTTTTTTTGACTGGATATATGGTTATTTATTTATGTCTGTTTCTATTAAATGTGACAAAATACAGCCTAGTGATTTATATAAAGTAAACACATACAAGTTCGTGCGTTTTGCAGTTTTGTAACACTACTGGAGCTTTGCTTTATTTGCTATATCTGTATACCCCAGAGCTCCCAGTAACTTTCCAGAAGAAGCTGGAGAATGTGACGGTTGTGGAGGGGGACACGGTGCAACTGGAGGTGGAGCTGAGCCGAGCGTCCGGTGAGGTGCGGTGGATGAGGAACGGGGTGGTGCTGCAGCCTGGAGGAAACCTGAAGATCGAGATCGATGGAGCCAAACAAAAACTGATCCACAAGAGCGTGACCTGCGCTGAGCGAGGCGTGTACTCCTGCGAGACCCTGGATGACAAGACGCAGGCCAAAGTCACCATAGAAAGTATGCTTTATATATTTATATATATATATATTTTAAATGTACTATGCAATTTAAGCCCTATCTGGACGGGATTAATATATCTCAGGGGGCGTCTGTACAAAAATTATTCACACTTCTACTTTTTAGTGATAAAACACCTGCATCCGGACTGCAACTGTAAAAACAGGAGGATCAGTGAGTTTTTAGGCTTTTTTCACATGACATCACGGCGTTCAGTAGCTCCTCCATTTCCACTCGCTGTTGTGTTTTTTACGTGGATCTCCGTGGTAATGTGTGTCCAAAGTGTAATTACGCTGCGCGGCAGTGGACAAATATCTATTTTATTAAAGGCATTCAGAGTTCAGAGAAAAACAGTAAAAAAACATGCACATGGTTGTTCTGGACGGAAATAAAATCACAGAGGACCCCACATAAAAGAGAAAATTACCCCAGAACCCCCTGAGAAATGAATCCCCTCTGGATACAGCTTTAACCATGACGGCTTTTCCTCTCTTTGCTTTTTGTTACGCTCATTTTACTGTATTTTCTCTCTCCCTTTTCGACATTAAGTGAAGAAGATTCAGGTGGTTAAGGGCTTAAAAGAGATGAAAGTGCAAGAACAAGAGACAGTAACTATGGAGGTGGAGCTTAACCAGCCTAATGTTGAAGGATCCTGGAGCAAAGACGGCCAGAAACTGAGAGCAGGTCCCAAAATCCTCATCACTGCTCTGGGAAATAAACACTCGTTAACCCTGTCTCTGCTAAAGATGGAGGATAGTGGCACCATCACTTTCCAAACGGAGGACGTCCATACCTCCGGAAAACTCACTGTGACAGGTCTGTTTTATGCCTAATCTATTGTGTATTTTACACTATAAGCTGCACTTAAAATCCTTAAATTTTTGTAGAAATCGACAGTGTACTTTATAATCCGGTACTCCTTATGTATTAAGGAGCAGTAAAGACACTCCACTGAAGTACAGAGTTATCCAGGATGAGTTTTCAGTAAAGTTTCTCCAGCATTAAGGCTGGGATCAGCAGAATTAGCATTAGCCGCTAACTGCAGCACTAAGCGCTAGCTCTTTCGCCGTTCAGAGTTGAGTATTATCAGACTGTAGTCTACATATTTACTGTGTTAAAACAAGCTACATGAGACAAACCGCGAGCTAATATCCTCCAGGGTTAGCCTTGGTCACCTAGAGGTTAGCTGCTAATGATAATGCTAATGCTAATGGTGCTGCACCAAGCCTTAGTGAAAATCTGGAAATCTAAGCTTACTGTAAATAAATGGAAGTGATTTACTTACTCAAATAAATAATTTTCAGGAGAGAAATCTGTGTAGATTAACATTCAGCACTCTATTCAGCACTATTTTTAATAGAAAATGTTTTATTTAAAGAATTACAGTTTTGTTTACTTAGCTTAGCTTAACTAGTGGCGAGACCTGCTGAATTAGAAGGAAAACTAGTGCTGCACAATGCGCCTTATAAATCAGTGCGCCTTATAAATCAGTGCCCCTTATATCAGTGCGAAAAATACCTCTGGAGATGTTTTATAAGGTGGAATTAAATTAAAGGAGCTTTAAAAAAATGATGTATTAACAATAATCAAAATGTTCTTTTATTTATAAAGAACCTGCTGCAAAGATCCTCAAACCTCTGGCAGATATTAAAGTCCCTGAAAAGGAAAAAGTCACATTTGAGTGTGAGGTTTCCCGAGCAAACGCCGACGTGAAGTGGTTTAAGGTATACAGATTTTGTGTCATATTCTAAATTTGATTAAAATATATATTTTTTAAGCTATACACTGTTTTAAATTCTGATTTTGACGAGTGAATCTTATTTTTTCAGGATGAAGAGGAGCTGAAACCAGGGAAGAAGTACGGGCTGCATTCTCAGGGTCGTAAACGCAGCCTCGTCATACAGAAATGTTCTTATGAAGACCAAGGCGTTTACATCCTGAAAACAGCCGATGACAACACATCAGCAAAACTGACTGTTCATGGTAAGAGATAATTCATTTTCTGAGTTTTTCTGAGTTTTTAAGATAAGATAATATTGTGAACTTTTCAGGACCTTCCATATTAACCTTGATATTATCTTTAGGGTCAATTCGACCCTGTTTAATGTTGTTTAATGTCTTTGAAACAATTGAAACTTCATATTTAATTATTTTTCTTAATTTAATGAAGACAACAAATCACATTTTGAATTAAATTTATAAAATAATAATATAATGAAAGTCTCCAGGGCCTTTGACCTTCATAATTGTCCACTCTAGATTATTTTCAGCTATATTTTTAGCTATATAGTGCTTATAAACTCTTCTCAGCAGAGGAAACTGAGCTGCTGGTTGACGCTGTGAAGGAGCTCCAGCAGCTCATTTATGGGAACAGCAATGTTATTTTATTTACTATTCTGTTTATTGTTGATGTGGACTGTTGACTGTTGTCAGGGTTTAAGTCGGTCAGTGGCACACCTGTGTTTTCCGTTGCCAAGATAGCAATATGTCAGAAATTTACCTGAACACACCTCACTTCCAGACTTCCAGAAAACACAGGTGCAGCACTGATTGATTTAAACCCTGACAACAGTCCACATCAGAGTAGATATATTCCTAAATTCCGATGCTATTCTAACAGCACAGATCCAAGGCCTGATAATAGACTGTTGAAACAACTTCCTTCTTAGATCTTTTATTGATTTTCAATATTAATGACAATGAAAGGTTGTCATGTCAGGAAAGTGCTTTGTAAGTTTATGTGCTTTTTTTGTTATTTTGTTTTCTATCTGTTAGAACCAGTTTTAATCAAACCTATTTTATTTTTGTTTCCTCACAGCGAGAGAGATTAAGATCGTAAAGAAGCTGCAGGACTTGGAGGTGACGGAGAAAGAGAGCGCATCATTTGTCTCTGAAGTGTCTCATGATGAGGTGGAGGGACAGTGGTATAAGGGTGATGCCAAACTCAAAGCTGGGGACAATATTAAAATCAGACAAGAAGGTGAGTCAGTCTCTGAACAGATTATTCTAATATATGTATGGGAGGTGCCGAGTGGTCCAGCGGTCTGAGGCGCTGCCAATATGATCGGGAGATTGTTGGTTTGAATGCCGGTCATGCAGCTTGCCATCAGCTGCCGGAGCCCTGAGAGATCACAGTTGTCCTTGCTGTTTCTCTCTGGGTGGGTACAGTACAGTAGATGGCGCTCTCTCTTTCCCCTCATCACTACTAGGGTGATGTGGATCAGCACGAGGCTGCGTCTGTGAGCTGATGTATCAGAACCGAGTCGCTGCGCTTTCCTCCGAGCGTTAGCGCTGTGATGCTGTGAGAAATTGGGAGAAAATGGGAAAAATAATTGAAAAATGTGTGCATGTATTAGGCACAAGCCATATGTTGTTCTTAACTTGGTGTTATTGCCTGTTTTTTATCTGTTTTTTACCTGTAATTTACCTGTAAAAAGAAACAGTTTTTGCAAGATGTTACCTTCATTTTATAGGGTTTGTGCGATTAGGCTACAATCTAATTGGGCTACAATCAGCAATAAACTGGGTTCCTTAGGTACAAAGTTGCTGTGTTTTTGTATTTTTTTTTACTATATTTTTAAAATTATTTCTACAGGAAGAACATTCGTTCTACTCTTCAAATCTGTGAAGGCTGAAGATGCAGGTGAAATCAAGTTCGTGGCTGAGTCTGCTTCGTCCAGCGCTAAACTGAGGGTGAAAGGTCGGTGGTTTAAAGTTCATATCGCTGCATGTCGATCAGTATTAATAATTATAAACCCTGTGCTGATGAACTAATCACTGCTAATGAACTAAGGCAGTGATTTTTACAGCTTCTCTATTGTCTAACAGTCTCGTCTCGAGTAATTCTTTAAATATGCCTTTACTAAAGCATTTCTAATCATTACAGAGCTGCCTGTGAGGTTTGTGAAGAAACTGCGAGACAAAATTGCTATGTACAAACACCGCGGGCACTTAGAGTGCCAGGTGTCTCGAGCCAGCGCCCAGGTCACCTGGTACAAAGAGAAGAAGGAGCTCAAACCCAGCAAGAAGCACGAAATCTCCAGCGAGGATATCTACCGCAAGCTCACCATTAACGACGTGGACTCCGGAGACGAGGCTACGTACACGTGTGACGCGATCGATGACAAGACCTCGTGTCGGTTGCTTGTTGAGGGTAAAACCAAAGAAAAAGATGAGAAACGTGTTTATTCTGCATATAATAAACTAGACCCAAACTTTATTCTCTTTAATTCACTTTTTTTAGGGTTGTGCGCAAAATGTGACTCAAATTAGATTAGGAATATATATACGCTGATGGGTGTGTTGGTCTGGAAGTGAGGTGTGTTCAGGTCTATTTCTGGCAATTCTTGAGCTGCGCTACTGACCGAATAAAACCCTGACAACAGTCAACAGTCAGCCACCCAATCACGACTGGATCTCCGTTTGCACTCCAATCACAATACCACACACCATCACCAAGAGCCTTTAGCAATCAACTACAAAAATATATATACTTAAAGTAATTATGTTATTATTAGTTATATTTATTTCTGACATTTATAAAGATTTATATTTATGTTTAATCCACAGACTTAATAACTGTAGCTTAATTTAGCAGATATACACATTCTGCTGAGAATTTTAACAGATGCGTATTCTCACTCAAACCCTGCAGTTTTAGAAATAAAAAAATCAAAAATAGAAAAGCACTACAACTGAGTGAACACAAATGTGAAATACACAGATGTATAAAGCTATATGTTAGCTTTTGTTTTACTTTTATTAAAATATCAATATTTTACTTCATAGTTCAGTTAGTTTAGTTCAGAGCAAAGCTACAGATAAAACTCAGTTCAGTTAAATAAACTTGAGGTGAGTGAGGACCTGTAAAGTTAATCCAAAATTGTCAAATATAAAGAATAGGTTGAATTTTTGGTGGACTGTTTCCATGATTTGAAAGGAAAATAATGTCAGTTACTCAGCGTGTTGCAAACCCAGCTTTTACATCAACAATGAGTAGAATAAAGTGCCACAAAACAACAAGAGCTTACGTGCAGAAACATTCAGAGACAAGGTAATATACAGGACAGACAGATAATAGATAATAATCTGAACCTTTAAGATATCAAATTTAATCTGAGCAGAAAATCTGAATTAATTAATGATGCTTGTAATCTGAACATAGCATAAAACTCTCAGGTATCGAGATATATATTGTGATGTATTGTGATTATCTTCAGAGCAGGCCATCAGCATTGTGAAGGAGCTTAGCAATGTGGAAGTGACTGAACCGTTCGCAGCTCACTTTGAGGTGGAGATTAGTGTGGAAACGGTGAAGCCGGTGAAGTGGACCCTGAATGGAGAGAGTCTGAAGGAGAGCGCCGATATCGAGGTGGAGAAAGAGGGGACGATGCATCGCCTCACGTTTAAGAAGACCAAGCCCAGCATGTCCGGCAGTGTGCAGTTCACTGCAGGAAAAAGCAAATCTACAGCCGAGCTCACTGTTAAAGGTTAGGGGTCTTACCAGATACACAGGTGCATTAGAAAAAAATTTAATATCATTAAAAAGATACTGTGAAAATCATATATTATATAGATGTATTACGCATATTTCTTACAGCCAATAAAAACCCAAAAATCAGTGTCTCAGAAATTAGTAATCGAAATATTATTTGTACTTTTGGCAGTGTGCCAAGTCCTGCTGGAAAATGAAATTCGAATCTCTATAAAAGCCTCCAAACCATCACTGATTGTGGAAACTTCACACTAGACCTTAAGCAGCTTTGACTCTGTTTCTCTCCACTTTTATGGAGATGCTGGATGGATTTCATTTTCCAGCAGGACTTGGCACACTGCCCACAAAAGTACCAATTGCTCATATATAATATATAATATTCTAATTTTCTGAGACACTGATTTTTGTTTTTTTTATTGGCTGTAGGCAAAATAAATGCTTAAAATAGATCACTCTGTGTGTAATACAGCTATATAATATATATATATATTATATATGAGTTTCACATTTTCAACTGAACTGAATTTCTGAAATAAAGTAAATTTTCAATGATATTCTGATGTTTTGAGATGCACCTGTAGATTACAAGTAATATTACAAGGCAATTTTGTCGTTTATGCAGTTTTGTAAGCTGTTTTTGGATCCGTTTGTTTCTCTTATAGTATAATAAGCTAGACTAAATGCGTAGTGCATGTTTTATTTTGCTTATTACTTGTGATTACTGGGCACTTGCTTGTAGCAGAGCTGCTTTTTTAGAAATGGACAACACATGATGTCCTCCATCATTGTTTCCATTACTACTGTCATTTATTAATCTACTGTTATTTATTTTTACTGTAATTTAGAGAACAAAAGGTCATGAAAAACCTGGAAAAGTCATGGAGTTAAAATAGCAATTTCCAGACTTGGATATGTTTTGGATATGTTTTAAAATACCCAAAAAGTTTAGGAAAAGTCACGGAAATGTTAAAAATTTGTTTCTGGTATTGACTGTTTTGATTTAAAAAAAAAATAATTTAATGTTTTGGTAAATCTGTAACGTCTCGCCACATTAGCTGGCTGTCTATCTGGGTCAGATTCAGACTGGAGTTTTAAATAACTGTAAAAAAATTCACACACAGGGAAAAATGCTGATTTAATGCTGATTCTGGCTTTATTTAGACACATGTAAGGCAGAGATGTGCAAAATATGCATATATGTTATTTAGCTAGTAAAAAGGAGATATTTTAAAGTATTTTATTCATATTAAGTGAGAGATAGGTCTATTATAAGCAGTTTGACATGAATTTTTAGTTTTTTACTTTTTTCTATGTCTGTACTGATGTTTTAAAGATTGTATGTTCATTAAAAAACAAGTCATGGAAAAGTCATGAAAATGTATCAATTGAAAAGTGTATGAACCCTGAACCTTAATATGATAAAAAAAAATTGTATATAGCATTATATGACCAATTTCCTGTGAAAACTCATCTAAAACTCCTTTCAATCTTCCCACAGAGCGCCCCATCGAGGTGGTAGAGGCTCTGAAAGATGTAACCGCTAAGGAGAAGGAATCAGCCAAGTTAACATGTAAACTCTCGGCTATTCCTAAAGAAGTGCGATGGTTTAAGGGTCAGACAGCTCTGGAGTCGTCTGGAAAATACATCATAAAACAGAATTACGCTGAAGTTCAGCTGATCATCCAGAATCTGACTGCAGAAGATGCTGGAGAGTACCGCTGTCAGGCCGGGACCTGTGAGAGCAAAGCCTCTCTCAGCGTGGAAGGTAAAACACTGAGGAAATTATTGAAAAAAATGAAGAGATCACTTCAGTTTCTGAATCAGTTTCTCTGATTTTGCTATTTATAGGTTTATGTTTGAGTAAAATGAACATTGTTGTTTTATTCTATAAACTACAGACAACATTTCTCCCAAATTACAAATAAAAATATTCTCATTTAGAGCATTTATTTACAGAAAATGAGAAATGACTAAAATAACAAAAAAGATGCAGAGCTTTCAGACCTCAAATAATGCAAAGAAAACAATTTATATTCATAAAGAATAAAAGTTATATTTGGTGGAATAACCCTGGTTTTTAATCACAGTTTTTATTTCATGCATCTTGGCATCATGTTCTCCTCCACCAGTCTTACACACTGCTTTTGGATAACTTTATGCTGCTTTACTCCTGGTGTAAAAATTCAAGCAGTTCAGTTTGGTGGTTTGATGGTTTGTGATCATCCATCTTCCTCTTGATTATATTCCAGAGGTTTTTAATTTGGTAAAATCAAAGAAACTCATCATTTTTAAGTGCTCTCTTATTTTTTTTTGCTGAACTGTATATGTATTTGAGTAGAATTAACCTGATTTACATACATTTGATAAACCACTTATTCCTATTCCTTGGGATGCACAGAATATTTGGCAACTGAAAAAAGTCTGAAAAAAAGATTTCATATCAGAGCAGAGCACTGAGAGAGTCAGTGGGCTGTCACAGTGTACTTCTCCCGTCATTACGATAGCGAAGACACACTGACACACAGCTCTAAATCAAGCTGCCCAGTGCTCAGTCGATGACTTGCCTATCGAACATTAAAATGTGGCCCTTTTTTTAGAGTCTTTTATTATTATATCTCTGTATTTTAAAATATAAAACTAAAGAGCTATTAATGTAAATTTGCATTGTTTTATGTATATTTTTTTACAGTGCGTAAAGTTCAGATCACTAAACACCTGACAGACCTGGAGGTGGATGAGGGAGCTGATGCTGTGTTTACCTGTGAGGTGAATTATGCAGATGAAGAAGCTCAGTGGTCTCTTAATGAGAAGCCGCTCTTCAGTAATGAGCTGAACGTTATCCAGCATGTGGGTACGGTTCATTCTCTCACTCTGAGGAATCTGGCACCTCAGGACGGAGGAAAAATCACCTTCAGTGTTCGAGATCAGAAGGAATCGGTTCAGCTGAACATCAAAGGTGAGATTATATCATTATTTGGTATCATTTTACAATAAGGGTACATTAATTAACAGAATATCTCAACAAATCATTAATTGACACTAGATAAGACATTATTAATCATAATTTTTTAAATAATGTCTCAATTAATTTACAATATTTATCGATTGGGTGCCATTTCGGCCCCCTAGCAATTACACGTATAAATGAGCACACAAAATAACTTTAAAATATATTTTATTATTAAGCATAGTGTCTTCTACAATGTACTAATTGCAAAAGTAATATATGTAATTAAAAACATTAATAAAAACTACTTAAAACACTGAAAAAATAGCATTTGTTATTCTCCCCACTCTCTAACTATAAACTTTACCATAAAATATAATTATTAAAATCCTTCAGAGCTTTAAAAATATTTTTTATGTAATAAATCCATAATATTTAAGTTAAAACACACATTTTAGTTGTGTCCCTGTGTTGTGGTTTCACTCAGTCCTGTTACTGAGCGTAACACGTTACCCCTGATTCTGAAACATCTGGAACATTCTACAACAGGAAGTCACATCTATAACAGGAAGTGACATCATCAGCTAGTTCTTCTGAAGATCATGGGAAGACCAGAATTAAGTTCCTCATTAGTTTTTCTGTATATTTGATCTTATTGTAACGATGACTGAGGAGCTCAATCCCAACACTCAGTCCTGTTACCTACATTCATTCTTACATCTTATTGGTTTATTTTTAAAATACAAATTTAGGGAAAAATCGCTAGAATGTGCTCAGTGTCCTTGTGCTATTAGCATAGCCTCCATTTAGCTTTTTTCATGTTTTTGCTAATTCTATGCTAAAAACTTATTCCTGTTACTTTCAGTCCTGTTACTCAAAACATAAAAAGTAACAGGAGTGATTTATTTTGTCATAAATATCAATTATTTGATCATGCCGTCTATAACCATTTCTTTAAAATAAAGACTTTCTTGAGAGAAAATCAAAAAGGAATTGGTAGACTTGCTTTTACACATACTTTTTAAATGTAACATGAGTTTTATAACCATCTTTAGATTAGAAACCTTGTAAAAAAAATAAGTAAAGCTTCCTGAGATTGATCAGTACATGTTTTAAATAGTTAAATATATGTGTTATTAGATTATTAGAGTTGAAAACCATTTGGTGGAATGGCCCTCATACTATTTACAACATTATTAAGCTTTAACATTTTTAGTTAATGTTTAATATTGTCTTAACTAGTGTCAGTTAAATATTAGGTAATATTATTTACTTAACCATTTAACCATTTTAACATTTAATGTTTATTAGAATAAGGGAGTACTGTTATTTGTGACCCCTACTGTTTATTCTAATAAGTGTTATCCATTATTTTTATTCTTTAAGCAAAATGTATTGTTCTTGTTATTTGTTTTATTTTAATCTTGTTTTTTTTTATATTTTTGATTTGTTTAAAACGCAGAGAAGAAAGGGATCTTTATGAAGCTGCTGGATGATGTAGTCGGAGAGGAGAAGGGAACGATAACTCTGAAATGCGAAGCTTCAAAACCCACAGTTTCTCCTGTTTGGCGTAAAAACACTGCAGTTCTTTCAGCGAGCAGCAAATACGAGCTCGTCCACGAGGGGAAGAGCCTGGGGCTGATCATCCGGGACGTTACTCAGGCGGACGCAGGAGAGTACAGCTGTGATCTCGGCACAGACCTCACCAAATCTACAGTTACTGTGAGAGGTAAGAGAGCCACTGAAAAACATCTAAAACAATCAAAAACATTATATACAGTGTTACAGAGAGCATTAAAACATTCCCCTCTTCTAAATCTCTTTTATATCTGCATGATACTTCACATTACTTTATTATTTAAAAAAAATCAGGAAAAAGTTATCTAATACTGATTTCCCCTTCAGCAAACATTTAATTCTCCCTTTAGCCACACTGTTAAACTCTATAATCAAATATAATTTATGATAACAATCAATAAAACCTTAAATTATGCAAACTCCCTAAACAAAAAGGACAAAAACAAGCTGAAATCCAGGATTTATCAATTTAAGATTAAATTTGAGAATAAAAATAACTTGCAGTATTTCTAGACATTATTTTTTCTCTATTTTAATAGCTTTAATGAGTTTCTGAATCAGTTTCTCTGATTGTGCTATTTATAGGTTTATGTTTGAGTAAAATGAACATTGTTTTATTATTCTATAAACTACAGACAACATTTCTCCCAAATTACAAATAAAAATATTCTCATTTAGAGCATTTATTTACAGAAAATGAGAAATGACTAAAATAACAAAAAAGATGCAGAGCTTTCAGACCTCAAATAATGCAAAGAAAACAAGTTCATATTCATAAAGTTTTAAGAGTTCAGAAATAATCAATATTTGGTGGAATAATCCTGGTTGGTTTTTAATCACAGTTTTTTCATGCATCTTGGCATCATGTTCTCCTCCACCAGTCTTACACACTGCTTTTGTATAACTTTATGCTGCTTTACTCCTGGTGTAAAAATTCAAGCAGTTCAGTTTGGTGGTTTGATGGTTTGTGATCATCCATCTTCCTCTTGATTATATTCCAGAGGTTTATAATTGGGTAAAACATTTTTTTTATAATCCACAGATATCAGCATCGGCATCACGAAGCGTCTGAAGTCGGTGGAGGCTAAAGCTGGTGAGAGTTGTGTGTTTGAGTGTATTCTCTCTCGGGAAAGCTCAGATCAGTGCTGCTGGAGTCTGAAAGGAGAAGAAGTTTCCTCTGGAGGACGTTTTCAGATTAGCTGTAAAGGAAGAAAATACACCCTGAGCATCAGCAGAGTGACGGGGTCAGACTCCGGAGAAGTGCTGTTTAAACTCGGGGAAATTAACTCCAGAGCGACCCTGTCTGTGGAAGGTGAGAGGCTGGATAAATCTGATAAGATCGATGACCAATCAGTGCTTTTATGCCTTTTTAAAATATGCGTGCATCTTTTTATTTTTTTTAGACAAAGCCTGGATTATCTACCAATATTTACTAAAAAATACAATATCTGAAACAGTGTGATATTATAGTAAATCCCAAATTGTGTTTTTTTAGAATATTAAATTTTAAAGAGATAAAGATAAAAAGACTGAACAGTAATAAATGTATCAAAATATTAATTAATGTATAAAATAATAACATGTTTAAATCTAAAGCATTCTTTATAATCATGTAAATTACCAATTAACAAATTAGTTAATCCATAATGTGATGGCATTTATGATATAAATAAATGATATAAATCTAGATTTATTTAATCATTTTTGTATTTTTGGTTACAATTTATAAAAAAGGTATCGAGAAAAAGTATTGTTCGTGTATCGGTATCAAACTCGAAGTATCACAACGATACCCAGCCTTAATCATAACTTGTTAATTTACTATATTGTATTTATTACTCTATAGATTTATATAAAATAGCATTAAATTACCATTAAAAACGTAGGCACTGACCGTTTTCTTGAGCCTGGCGCAACAGAGCCCGAGCTAAGCAGTGGGAAATTTTAACCTTAAGTTTAGGTTGGGCTCAGGCAGAGAATCTAAACTCTATAATGTTTATAATGGTATTTATAATTATTATAATTTGTCTGTGTTTCAGGTGAAGCTCCAGTCTTCTCCAGAGAGCTGCAGGAGGTTAGCGCCGCTAACGGAGAAGATGCTACGTTCTGCTGTGAGCTCTCTCAGCCTGGATTAGAGGTCAGCTGGTTTAAAGACGGTAAATCCATCCGGAAGAGTCAGAAGTATGAGATCGTTACGGAGCAGAAGGTGGTGAAGCTGATTGTCCGCAATGTGTCCGCTAAGGATTCTGGGGAATACAGCTGTGAGGCTACCAGAGGGCTAACTTCAAAAGCAAAACTGGAGTTTAAAGGTGCTTCTTTTCCCAAATGTGGCCTTTATGATATTAAACTTCCTCTTTGAAAGGTTTAATTAGAATTACCTTATTTATCGCACTATAAGGTGAGCTTAAAATCCTTTTTTTTCCTAAATTATATTACATAAGCCACTATCCGCGCTAAGCCCTAGCTCTTTCCCTGTTTAGAGGTGAGTATATCAGACTGTAACCTGCTGCTAACCCCAGCTAGCACTGCTGGTGCAGCATTAGCATTAGCCGCTATCCCAGAGGTGAGTATTTCGGACATTTAAGACATTTTTTAAGAATTACAGTTTTGTTTACTTAGCTTATCCTAGCTTTACAGGTCTCGAGTATTTCGGACAAATAAGACATTTTTTTTTTTTAGAATTACAGTTTTGTTTACTTAGCTTAGCCTAGCTTTACAGGTCTCGCCACCCAGACCTGCTGAATTTAGAGAAAAAACATGGCAATTCCCCTGTTCCTACTACTAGTTACTAGTGTCGCATAAAATGCACCTTATAATCCACTGCACACTTTGCATAAAAATAGACCAGAAAATAGACACTCATTGATAGTGCGCCTTATAATCTGGTGCCCCTTATAGTGCAAAAAATACGGTACAATTAAAATGTTTCATGTGTTTGTTTCATTCTGTGTGAAAATGATTGAAAAGTGATTTGAATAATGTTTTAATACTTTTGTGTATGAGTTACCGGATTGTAGCAGTCGTTCCTGTGTAATAGCTCTGAGCTGAAGGATGCTCCTGGTTTAACGCTGGGTTTTACAGCAGTGTGTAAATTAAACGACTGTTCTCTGCTTTCAGAGCCGGAGAACCGGATCACTCGAGAGCTGAAGGATGTCACTGCAGAGGAAAAAGGTACTGTGAGTTTTGAGTGTGAAACAGCACAAGCAGCTGCCCGGGTCACCTGGCTGAAAGGTGTGAAGGAGATTAAAGCAGGAAGGAAGTATCAGATGAGTCAGAAGGGAACAGTCCTCGTTCTCACAGTGAAGGAGCTGGAGAAGGCTGATAGTGATTCGTACTCCTGCGACGTGGGAACCGCCAAGAGCACCGCAAACTTAACAGTGCAGGGTAAGAGTCTATAGGAGTATTATTATTATTATTTTAATCCTGTGTTTATTTACTTTACAGAATAAACAATTATCCACAACTAGTGATAGACGATATGGCCAAAATATATCTCTATATATTCCTTAATATTGGTCAATAAGAAATAATTTCGATATTGATATAAATACTTTGAAGGCCTCCGAAAAACTGCTAAAAATCCCTGTAATGGAAATCTCTACACTACTGTCTGAAAATTTAATTGAAGTCTTTGAAGCCTCCTCTCACAAAAAACTATAGAATACTTTAAACATACAGTATTGTGCAAAAGTTTTGGGCACCTGTGTGATTTTCAGTAAAGAAAAAGCTTCTTATCTGTGCAGTAAGTGTTTATTAGCTCATTAAAACACCAGCATCATATTAATCAATACCTGGATTGTTAAATTACTGGTAAATGTGGTAAATCAGGTGAGCTGCTGATGGAATTGAACATAATACACACATGCTGGCTGAGGAGCATCCAGGAGAAATCTGGAATCTCTACACCTTATTATTCAGCTCGGCTCACAGGATAAATCATACTTAATGGAGAACTGCTTGAATTTTTACACCAGAAGTAAAGCAGCATAAAGTTATCCAAAAGCAGTGTGTAAGACTGGTGGAGGAGAACATGATGCCAAGATGCATGAAAATAAACTGTGATTAAAAACCAGGATTATTCCACCAAATTTTGATTTCTGAACTCTTAGTCCCCATATACTAGAGCTGTATATAAACATATATATATATATATATATATATAATACTGAGTGTCATTCCAGTATTTTAGAAGATTTTTTGAAGTTGATCGACAGTCGTCTGAGTAGCACATAATTATGAAGTGGAACAAAAATGATGTTGGTTTTAAAATGTTTTATCAAATAAAAATCTCAAAAGGTGATGTGAAAAAGAACAAAAGAACTACAAGATTGCACATTTAAGCATTTTATCATGTTGTCTTGTACTTAAGGGTCACTGCTGGCTCAGACAGGGTTGTGTGTGGGTTTGATTCTCAGGTTTAGCAGGTTATTACTTTTGTGCTCTTGAGCGAGACCCCCTAACCCTCAGTGTTAACCAGGCACCGCAGCATCGAGCGCCCACCCCTCCGGGCTCGTGTGCTCACTGTACTGTACTGTACGTCAATAAGTGTGTGTTTACTGGTGTGTTTGTGTATTCGTGTGTGTTTTTGTGTCCTTCAGAGCTTCCTGCCAGTTTTAAAGTACAGCTGAAGAAGCAGGAGGTGATGGAGGGAGAAAAGCTCGTACTGCAGTGTGAGCTTTCAAAACCCGGACAGACAGTTCAGTGGAAGAAAGGAGCAGAAAGTCTGAAATCAGGAGGCAGATATGAAACGATTCAGAAGGGCAGCTCGTATCAGCTTCATATAAAAGACGTAGTTCCTGAAGACAGTGCAGAATACTCTTGTGAATGTGGAGAGCAGAGGACCACCGCCACTGTAGTCGTGAAGGGTATGAGCTTTACTTCTATTGCATCTGTTTCCTTTCAATTGTCTTCTATCTTGGGAATTGAATTCTGTTACTGATGGTTTGATTTCACTTGTTGTTTTCATCTTTTCATGCTGTTTGTTGTTTTCGTTGTTCTCTTTATAAAACAGGATTAATCATAGTGTAGCTACATCTGCTGCGGTTTCCTTAAATCAGTATTATTTGCAGCATTTTCTCTTTATAAAGCTGATTAAAGAGCTGATTTATGGAGTGTATTTATACAGTATTGTGTCTCTTTAGGACAACAGTGTGACTCTGTTTAATGTCTCTGTGATTCTGTCTGTCTGGATTCTGTGTGTTGGTTTATCTGTGTGATGGTTGATGTTTTCTCATGTTTTGGTCGCGGTGTGATCTTCCTTCTTTTGGTATCTTTTGGTTCGGGATGGTAATAATCTTTCCTCCACTTCTCCGCTTGTTGCTCCTCAGCGCTGCCGGTGAAATTCAGGCAGGAGCTGCAGAATCAGGAGAGCACTGAGGGCAGCAGTGTCTCTCTGAACTGTGAGCTCTCTAAATCTGGAGGTTCTGTGGAATGGAGGAGAGGAACTCTGCTGCTCCAGTCTGGACCAAAATACTCCATCAAGCAGAGCGGATCTTCTCTGGAGCTGAAGATCACCAACCTGAAGCCTGAAGATGCTGGAGAGTACACCTGCCTGTGTGGAGACCAGAAGACCACGGCACACTTAAAGATCAATGGTAGGAACTATTGGACTTTTTTATTGCTAGATGCTCTCTAAACTATAATCACCTGAGAAATGTCTTTGAGACTACTTTCCACCTGGTCTTTTTATTCATCCTAAGGCCGCCGTTTTAATCGATATGTATGATATATTAGCCAGATAACACTAATTACCACAGCTATGAACAAACGCTGTCTCTGCTGCTGCTGCTCCATGCTGTTTACACACTAAGAGCGCGGTCTGTGCAGCGTTCACTGCTCACACAGCCTTGTGACTCCATTCACTACAAGTATGTCTACGCTGCTGCACGTCCCATTAAAAAAACACTGTGTTTAAAAAGCTCAGCAGCATATTTTTTGTGCTCTGTGTCATATGCCAGGCGGCTCTGACCAATCAGAGGAGACTCTGATGTTCTTATTTTGATGGTTTATTATTGGTGTGTATTTTGGTGTGTTTAAGGTGAATACCTGTGTGAAACCAAACCAAGCAAAGGAAAAAACACTCTAAGTAAAGGAACTCACAGATCTTTACAGATCTCACAATGTTTCTGTTTCATTAACTGCTGTGTTTTTCTTAAGTCTACCTGTTTGTTATCTGTTACTTAGTACACCAGTGACGACTTTCTTCTTCAGGACATTCCATATGGTTGTAGTGGCAGCGGAAGTGGTAGTTTTGCTTGTGCTGCACACTAGATTCAGATTTCAGAGGGGTCTTGTCTTCAGTTTTGATACACTACCATGCTGTTTAGTCGTATCATGTGTATGGAAACAAAAAAGATAATATACTGCTATACCTTGTCTCCGATATTATACGATGGTACAGAATCACTCAGAAAACACCAAGAATATTGAGCTTGGGCACAGATTTAAGAGACCAAAATACTGTACTATTTCCTTTTTTAAACCTGATATGAATCTTTCTGTTGATGCATTGCTTATTTATTGTCTTCAGAGCTTCCTGCCAGTTTTAAAGTACAGCTGAAGAAGCAGGAGGTGATGGAGGGAGAAAAGCTCGTACTGCAGTGTGAGCTTTCAAAACCCGGACAGACAGTTCAGTGGAAGAAAGGAGCAGAAAGTCTGAAATCAGGAGGCAGATATGAAACGATTCAGAAGGGCAGCTCGTATCAGCTTCATATAAAAGACGTAGTTCCTGAAGACAGTGCAGAATATTCTTGTGAATGTGGAGAGCAGAGGACCACCGCCACTGTAGTCGTGAAGGGTATGAGCTTTACTTCTATTGCATCTGTTTCCTTTTATTAGTCTTCTATCTTGGGAATTGAATTCTGTTACTGATGGATTGATTTCACTTGTTGTTTTCATCTTTTCATGCTGTTTGTTGTTTTCGTTGTTCTCTTTATAAAACAGGATTAATCATAGTGTAGCTACATCTGCTGCGGTTTCCTTAAATCAGTATTATTTGCAGCATTTTCTCTTTATAAAGCTGATTAAAGAGCTGATTTATGGAGTGTATTTATACAGTATTGTGTCTCTTTAGGACAACAGTGTGACTCTGTTTAATGTCTCTGTGATTCTGTCTGTCCGGATTCTGTGTGTTGGTTTATCTGTGTGATGGTTGATGTTTTCTCATGTTTTGGTCGCGGTGTGATCTTCCTTCTTTTGGTATCTTTTGGTTCGGGATGGTAATAATCTTTCCTCCACTTCTCCGCTTGTTGCTCCTCAGCGCTGCCGGTGAAATTCAGGCAGGAGCTGCAGAATCAGGAGAGCACTGAGGGCAGCAGTGTCTCTCTGAACTGTGAGCTCTCTAAATCTGGAGGTTCTGTGGAATGGAGGAGAGGAACTCTGCTGCTCCAGTCTGGACCAAAATACTCCATCAAGCAGAGCGGATCTTCTCTGGAGCTGAAGATCACCAACCTGAAGCCTGAAGATGCTGGAGAGTACACCTGCCTGTGTGGAGACCAGAAGACCACGGCACACTTAAAGATCAATGGTAGGAACTATTGGACTTTTTTATTGCTAGATGCTCTCTAAACTATAATCACCTGAGAAATGTCTTTGAGACTACTTTCCACCACGGCGCACTTAAAGATCAATGGTAGGAAGTGGAATATAATTGTAGATTTTATTGATGCTCATAGTTTAAGGTTTGTATTGTTAAATGTCTCATTCCATCGTTTTTTTTTTTATTCATTTTAAAAGGTCTAGTTGTGTCTCTTGTGTGATTGAATGTTATGTGAGCTGGTTTTTGTGAGAAGGAAAAAAGTGCTCTGGTGATCCGGTATAGCACTGCTTTAGTCTAGTGGAGGAGTGGGCAGGGAAAATCAATAGGATTTTGACATATCGCCTCTGATAATATCAGTCTTTGCAATTTCATATGTTTCATACTTTAAATTACAACATGTGTAATAATGCCCTGCTAAGTGCAGTTCAGCCTATACTGACCTAGTCTTAGAGTCTCTGTTAAACACTAAATCCACCAGAGATCCTATTTAAACATATAGTTACACACAGAGGTGGATAGTCCAGATCCAAAAAGTAAAAATCCACCTTGCTCAGGTAGTTGGAACAAAACTAGTTACTTTTAACTAGTGTATACAGAACTGATCTTAACATCTAAACACCTACCTATCTCAATTGTACTTGGCTGGTGGTGTTTTTCCTCCATAGACTAATTCTAACCATTTGTTTCTTAGCTCTGAATTACTGGGTAAAGTATATAAACACTGATGTGTTATTTGCACAAATAACACAGGAATGAACTGCATGCTGTTCCTAGCGCTGTTATTTAGCTTCTATCTGATGAGACGGAGATGGCATTTCTTCCGGTTTGATATATACACAGTGCTTTTCCTGATCGACTCGAAGAGTTTCATCATGTGCAGCATCCTAATCAACTCTACTGTATGTGAGACCTGCTGTAATTCACATACAACTAGAAAAAGTGGATTTTAGCAGAAGGACAGCTTTAAAGGTTCAGTACATATAAATATATAGTGTAAATTCTCATAAACCCTCCTTGTTTTTGGGGTTTTTTTTGTTTGTTTTTTTTGTTTGTAGCCTTAATTGATGGCACAGGTTGAAGCAGAAGTAGTAGTCTGTTCTTGCTGGTGTTGCACGTGATCTTCTTGCAGTTTATTCTCACAGTTTAATTTAAGCTTTAAATTAAAATTATTCTATACCCGGTTTCTTCTATCTTCTATCTTCTATTTAAATCATCAGCTCTTCCAGCGCTCTTCATCCAGGAGCTGAAGAACCAGAAGGCGGTGGAGGGGGAAAGTGTCACCTGGTCCTGTGAGCTTTCTAAATCAAGCTCTGCTGTTCAGTGGCGTAAAGGGGAGGTGGAGCTCTGCTCTTGTGCCAAATATGAATTTAAGCAGGATGGGCATCACTTCCAGCTGATCATTCATAATCTCGAGCCTGAGGACTCTGGAGAATACACCTGTGACAGTGGAGACCGCCAGAGCACCGCACGCCTGGCAGTTCAGGGTAGGAGTACTGGAGTAAACCGTCGATTTCACGATTTCATCACAATCATGCTCATCTTCATCACCCTTCATCATCCTCCCTCATCATCCCTCATCTTCATCTTTTACAGCGAAGCCAGTTCTGTTCCGGACACCTTTAATCCTGCAGGAAGTGGAGCTCGGGGAGAATGCGGTGTTCCAGTGTGAGCTCTCTAAACCAGGAGCTCCGGTTATCTGGAGAAAAGAGAAGAAGATACTCCAGTCCAGCAGTAAATATGAGTTAAAGCAGGCTGGAGCCGCGGTGGAGCTCGTCATCTACCGGCTACAGGAAGCAGACTGTGGAGAGTATTCTTGTGACACTGGGCATGAGGTGACGTCCGCCCTGCTCTCTCTGAAGGGTAGGAACAGACGCCTTCAGCTTTTTCCTCTTTTAAAACGGTGTTCGTTTTGTGCCTGGTTGAGTATTTGAGCATGTTTTATTCGTTAGCTAATTAATCAGTTAATGTTGGTACTGGTTTGAGTCTTTGAGTAGGTGAATTTTGGAACAAGTAAAGCTTTCCTTGAATCTCTGAATTATCCACAGTGGAGCTTGTTCAGTGGCTGTACAAGAATTTTGTGTATTTCTGCAGAAATTTGACCTAAAAGTGACCTAAATCAGATTTTAACTGATCCTAAAGTAGATAAGGAGAACAAGTTTAGGCATATAAGACAAAAATCAGTCAATCAATCATCAATGTTGTCAGCAACACTAATAAAGAAATAGAGAACTTAAAAATGAAGTAGGTAAAATAACACTAAGATTATAAAAAAAATTAATGACGGAAAAATAATTAAAAAATTAAATAAATAAAAGGACAAAAAAGACTAAAATTAAATAGAAAATTTGATAAATCAAAAAGATTTATCTAGTAGTTTTTAGTGATTTCTGGTCAGCGCATGATAATAGAATGTGATAAAAATAATAAAAGTAGGTAAATTATTAATCAGAATGGTGGTGAGGAGTATTTGCTATGGACAGAGTTTAGGAGGGAGACAGCTCTGGGGAAAAAGCTGTTCCTCATTCTGCTCAGTCTTCCTGGTGCAAACTATGAGCTGTGCGGGAGGAGTCCTTGTGTCAGAAAACTACTCTGAGCAATGTTTTTTGAATTTTGATCAATTTTGATTATGTTTGGAGAAAACAGAAAAAAGTTTATCCTATATGTAAAACATGGTGGTGGTAGTACCTGCATCTAGGCTGTGACAGTTTGCCATTATTGATTGTACAATGAATTGTGTTTTAGAGTGGTTTTAGGTCATATTTATTCAGAAATACACAAACTTCAAAGGTTTTACAAACAGTTTTCAAGCAGCTCTAACAGTTTATCAGAAAGTATGAAAGCTAACGTTGATAATTTATGTTAAATAGAGCCTGACGTAACGGTAGAAGCTGGACTGAAGAGCTTCATTGTGGATGAAGGAGAAGATGTGATCTTTGAGTGCGTTGTCTCTCATGAAAATGCCAAGAATGTTAAGTGGATGCTTCAGGACGTTCCTCTCCAGAACAACCAGATGAATGAAATCCGAGCGGAGGGCAGAAAACACACACTTACTTTAAGAAACGTCACGCAGAAAGACTCGGGCACCGTGACGTTCCACGTGGGACCTCACACCTCCATTGCTTGTCTCACGGTGAAAGGTAAAGTCGGATTCTGAAGATTCTACTTTCTTAATTACAGTCTCATCGATTTCTCTTTTATAGATTCAGCTCTTTTACAGATACGGCGAAGGGACAAAATAAGAATGATTATAGACGTCAAAGACTGTTAATTGTTCCTCTGCAGGTTTTACTGCATCAGAACTTGTCACTTGTAAAAATAAGACTTCTTATATCTGTCTTATTGTGCTAAGCTTTAGATTTATATTTTTTCCCATATTTTTCCCAATTTATCTGACCATTTCACCAGTTCAGCTGCTACTCAGCTGTATATCCCTATATCTCAAGGAGGGTGAAGAAGACTAGCACATGCCTCCTCCGACACGTGTCAGACTCCGCCTCTTTTTGAACCTTTCTGATACAGCAGTTCTAATACATCAGCTCACAAACGCAGCCTTGTGCTGATCCACATCACCCTAGGAGTGATGAGGAGGGGAAAGAGAGAGCGCCATCTACTGTACTGTACCCACCCAGAGAGAGCAAGAGAGAGCCAACTGTGCTCTCTCGGGGCTCCGGCAGCATAATGGCAAGCTGCATGACCAAGATTTGAACCAGCGAACTACCTGATCATATTGGCAGTGCTTTTTTTAGACCACTGGACCACTCGGGGCCTCTTACAAAGGGTGGATATATATTTATATATGAATATTTATTTATATATTCTGTATTTGTGTTGTTCAGCTCAATGCTGTTGTGTGCTTTCCTTGTTAGTAAATACCGACTTGGAACCAGCATTAGTCGCTAACTGCAGCGCTAGCGGGACGTTAATGCTGCCTAATAGCGCTAGACTGAGGAACCCTGAGTGTTCCGGTAAGCCAGGTTGATATTAGCTAGCGTTTTGTCCCACATAGCTTGTTTTAACCGGGTAAACAAGCAGAATAAAGTTCGATACACTCACCTCTGAAGGGCGAAAGAGCTAGCGTGTAGTTCTGCGGTTAGTGGCTAGTGCTAATACTGCTGCTCCAGCCTTAGTGCTGGAGAAACTTCACTAAAAACAGGAGCACCGGATTATGCACCGGATTAAGCACTGATGATTTTTATTGTAAATTAAAGGATTTTAAGTGCACCTTATAGCGTGAAAAATACAGTTTAGGTAATAGGTGACTAATCCAAGTATATATTGATCTTTTTATGATAATATCTGACAATATCCATCATAAATATATGACTTACAGTGTGGTAAACGTCTGTTTTCATGTGATGTCATGTCTACCTGTCTCCCAAAACCTGTTTAAATGTGGAAATGCCTCATGTAATATTTTCTTCAGCAGCATCCATCACTTCTAAATTCGAGTTTTTAATACTAATACTAGAAATTCCTGTTTGTTAACCCTGTTCTTGTCTCTCTGTGCCTCACTAGCAGCTCCTGTGGCTTCCTTTACCAAAGAGTTGCAGAGCCAGGAGGCTACAGAGGGAGACAGCGCCACACTGAGCTGTGAAACTTCAGTCCCTGAAGCTCCAGTGATCTGGAGGAAGGATAAGAAAGTTCTGTCTGATGGTGAAAAGTATTCTCTTCAGAGGAACGGTGCAATCCAAACACTCACTGTTCACAAGCTATCAGTGGAAGATGCTGGAGAATATATATGTGAACTTGGAGAGAAGCAGAGCAAAGCCAGTTTGGTGGTGAAAGGTAATTATTTAAAGTATTTACAGTACTCTTCTTTTAATTCTTCAGTTCTTTAGTTTTTCTTATTTTTCCTTAAAAACTCACAACTCACTCTTATCATTCTGAATATTCACATAAGAACAGGTACAGTATATAACATCACTTCTTCTTTTTTAAATCTCATCTATATCTGTATCTTATTCTTTATATTACTACATTTTTCCATGTTACGCAAACTTATTGTACATTTTATAGACATGTTATAAGTATTTATAATACTTATAATTTAATATGTATTACTCATTCTCTGTTGCTAATCTTCATAGTAAAACAGAACAGGATATTAGGGTATGAAAATACAAGTTTTCCAGAAATAATTGCTATAAACAGTTTTATTTTCAATTAACAAAATATGCCACTATGATATGCTATGAATTAAAGCATAATAATGCAGTTATATACTGGGGGTGTGATGAGACGAAATAATATAATAATTTAATTTAATTTAATAATTAATTAATAATAAATTTATTTAAAAGTTGAAATATATGATTGAAAATATTTGCTTTGACTGAAACTTACAAAATTCTAAACTGCAGGTGAATGTATAATATAAATATGTTGTTCTGGTCTTGTAATGGATGTGAATCAAAGAGAATTTTTTTCTCTTATTATGAATATATATATATATATGATTTATCGTATACAGTATGATACAAAACAGTATGCAGTAAAATACTGCAGCCAGTTTTACCATAAACCTCCATAAACCCAACAACCCTTCTCTTTTGTATAATTTCATGGCGTATTATAATAATCCCCCTAATGAGGGTTCGGTATTTAACTGGCAACCCCATTTGAGGGTTATTTACAGACCTGGCAATCCTCGTGATCCATCATGAGATCTAGTCACACCCCTAAGTTACACACTTTTAAAGAGCAGTGAACTTTAAAATTAAACTAATATTTACAAATATTCAGACATTGGAATTAGAATAATAAGGAAAAGGTTAAATATCCTACATACATTAGAGATACTATATATATACGGTAACCAAAAATAAGTAGTTCCTCTCTACTAACACTGTAGGTGGAAAATTTATTACTCATTTCTTGTTCACTCATTTTTTTTGTATATATAAACACATTTTTTTTCTTATTCACTGGAAGAGTTGGCTTTATTGCCCTCTTATCTCTTTATGTAGAGCGAGTGAGAATTACGAGAGAGCTTAAGGACGTAACGGTGGCGTCTGGTGAGGATGCTGTGTTCCAGTGCGAGGTCTCCCAGACCGCAGTATCTAACGCTGAGTGGTGGCTAGGCTCCAATCACCTGCAGAACAATGACTTAAATCAGATGAGCTGCCGAGGGAGGGAGCACAGCCTAGTTCTGAGAATGGTGACTCCTGATGATTCAGGAGATGTAGCGTTTGTGGTGGGCAGTGAGAAGAGCGTAGCCTGCCTGGTGGTTCAGGAGAAACCCAAAGGTAACGGAGGTTCATCAGATTCCCACTGTTATCAGCTCTAATCAGCTCTTATCAGCCTTCATTATTTCATCACTGGCTCTCTGAGACATTAATCTCACAATCTGATTCATTCTGCATTATCTTTGTGTGTTTTATCTCATGCTTTGGCCGTCCTTTGATTTGGGTCCAAAATGTTGAGATATGAGTAAAGTGTGAGTAAAAGTTATCAGTAACTTTACAATATACGGGTACATTAACATAGACTCAATAAACATTACAGACTGTAAAATGTAAAAAGAAAAATTAAAAAGCTGATTAATAAAGGATGATCAAAGCTTAAAAAAAAATCATTACATTAATATATTAATAAATAATACATTATACATTGGCTGCTTGGTGATTGACTTGATTACTACTCAAATACTTATATACTGCCAATATACTAAAACAGTATACTCAAAATTGCTCCAAGAAGGAAGTTTGTAGACAGGCATTGCCCTGTTGAAATAGTGAACAATATCTTTTTCTATCTTTTAATATTTTAAATTGGTTAGCTGTACCAGTGCTCTAACCACCGCATGAGCATTTTATTTGCATGAACTGATGTATGGTATGTACCCTGATTGTAAAGAACTGGATGATTTAGATTTAGGTTTAGGCTACCGTATTTTTCGCACTATAAGGCGAACCAAATTATAAGGGGCACTATTAATAAACATCGATTATCTGGTCTATTTTAATACATAAGACGCACCAGATTCGACACTAGTAAGGAACAGGGGTGTCACCATGTTTTCCTTCTAATTCAGCAGGACATGTAAAGCTAAGCTAAGTTAAGTAAACAAAACTGTAATTCTTAAAAAATACTTTCTTTTAAAGTTAAATGAGTGCTTGATGTTAATCTACACAGTTTTCTCTGAAAACCGTTTATTTGGGTGAGTATAGCACTTCCTTTTTTATATAGTAAGCTTAGATTTACAGATTTCCACTATGGATAGCCACAGTTAGCGCTAGTAAATGCCAGGGTGATATTAGCTAGTAGTTTGTCTTAAGTAACCTTTTTACTGTTTTAACACGGTAAACACACAGACGACAGTCTGATATAGTACTCACCTCTGAAAGCTGAAAAATCTTAAGCTTAGCGAGGTTAGTGGGTAATGATAATGCTGCTCCAGCAGTGCTAGCCAGGGTTATGAGCAGGCTTCAGGCCGATAACACTCACCTCTGAAAGGCGAAAGAGCTAGTGCTTAGCGCCGTGGTTAACGGTTAATGCTAATGCTGCTGCTCCAGCCTTAGTGCTTGAGAAACTTTACTAAAACTCACCCTTAAAACTCCTTCAGTAGAGTGGCTCTTTACTGCTCCTTAATACCTGACTGGTAGAATTCATACATAAGGAGCACCGGATTATAAGCAGCTCTGATGGTTTTTGGGGAAAATTAAAGGATTTTAAGTGCAGCTTATAGTGCGAAAAACACGGCATATGTTGGATTGATGATGATGCAGCACTTAGTTGTGGGTTTCTCCTGTCTGTAGTCCTGTTCTTAGAGAAACCTCTGGACAGAATTGCCAAAGAGGGAGAGACAGTCACACTGTCCTGCATGACCTCCGACCCCGAGGCTTCTGTCTCCTGGTACAGGAATGAGTTGTTGATTAAGGCAGGAGACAGACATCTCCTCTACAAGGATAGAGCCGTCCACCAGCTGCGTATCCTTAGAGTGAGAGAATCGGATGCAGGGGTGTATACCTGCAAATCTGGAGACGTACAGAGCAGCGCCACTCTTACTGTAAGAGGTAAACTCAGCTGCTTTCGGTTCCAGTTTCAGCTCCAGTAAAACTGATTCATATTCTTTTCCCTCTTTTTTTCCATCTGCTTATCTGAAATAAAAAAGGATTCATTCTGTTCATGGTTTGGTTTTAACCAAAGAGGATTGTCCTAACATACTTTTAATATTATATTCACACTGATGGGCATACATTCTCAATAGATGGTGTGTGAACACTTTGTAGTTTTATACATTTCTGCATTACTTTGACCTGAAATAGGATCTTAATCTACTTAAACTAGCCCTTAAAATCATCTTTAAAAAAATCTATGCACTCAGAAATAGGTAAAAAAAAATAATAGATTCATTATTTAGTTAAGTAAACAAAACTGTATTTCCTAGAAAATACTTCCTTTTAAAGTCATATCTTTTAAAGATTTCTCTCTTGAAAACTATTTATTTGGGTGAGTAAAGTGCTTCCGTTTATTTGCAGTTAGGCTTAGGCTAGCCACGGTTAGCGCTAGTAAATGACGCCCGACAGCGCTACACTGAGAAACCCTGAGTGTTGCGGTAAGCCAGGGCGCTATTTGCTAACGGTTCGTCCTACGTAGCTTGTTTTAACTTATTATGTATCACTTATTTTGTAAGTAATAAATAAATGTTTAAACATTTAGGGCCCTATTTTAGCTATTTTATAGGCAAGCCACCAAACATTGCCATGTGCAGCTTGATTTTAGGGTATGTCAGTGTCAGGGCGTGTCTTTGCTATCATAACGACGGGAAAAGTACACCTTGCACGGCTCGAAAGGAAGTGTGCAAAAGGCATGTACTAATTCTTAATCTTAATTAATCATGGGTGGGTATAATTTTGGGTGTAAAGTGAAATAAACCAGTCAGGGCCAGGTGCACTCTGATTTTGGAGGATTGCTATTTTAACGGCGGAGCTAAACTGACCTGCTTGTTCACACTGTGAAGGTGAATGATATAGGCAATATATATTAAGCTAAATGGAGCTGTAGAGGTTCCTATTTTCTAGTTTCTGGTAACCACAAGGTGTAAGAACCTGATACAGATATAGTATATATTTTTAGTTTTTTTGTGCTTCTTATGAAGAAAATGGTGATAAAACATTGAAACTACACATTAAACTATGCTAATATAGTCATGTATAGTCAATCGTCATTTTAAATAAGCAGGGAAAATACTCAAATTTGTGTTTTTTTAGTGTTCCTTTAAAAATAGCATTTTTTGGTACCACTTTAAAATAAGGCTCCTTTATATAGGGTTTATAAATAGTTCATAACAGAGTTGTAAATACTTTAAAAAACATTAATAAGCACTTAATAAACACATAAATAGAATTAACAGCAGTAAAACTAACATTTTAAACATATCTAATAATAATAAATAATATAGAATGCCAGTTTAGTAAATAAAAAAAACATATATATATATATATAAATAAGTATAGCATATAAAGTTATTAACAGATATGTAACATAATGCTGACTGATGGAAAAGACAAAGTAAGAATAGTATTTAGTAAAATCTGCGGTTTAACAGTATAAATGAATGTGGAATCACATTATCACTATTTGATACATTCTTATTCATGTGATATAACTGTTTGTTAATGGTTTATAACCTTTTATTTTCACTTGATCTTAAATGCATTAGTGTTCTTTTTGCACTTTTTGCACTTTTTGGTATCCAGCCATTAAAAAAGGCCTGTATGTGCTTGATTGTAGCCTTGTTACAGTGACTTCTTTATGACTTCTTATAACATATATATATATTTTCTGTAACATTACTAACTCTCTTTTTATCTTCTTCTTTTTCTTCTTGGGTGAACACTTCTTCAGAGAGTAACGGGGGAAAGCTGAATTCTCTCTTTTTCTCTTTTTTTACCATCTGCCTACAAACCACAGTGGATTGTTTGAGGCCAGGATCTTCAGAAATTATTGAAAGATCTCTTTTAGCCTGAAAAACATTTATATCTTTATGATATTCTTCCTGAGGTCTTTGGGAATCGCTTTGATGAAATTGCATGGTGCACTTTTATAGATTTGTGTGTTAAAGACCAGATTTAATGTAGTGAATAATGATTTTTTTTATTCTTGAATAAAAAAAAAAAACTGTGCATGATTAAGTGTTTTTAGAAACTGAATCAAGATCTGATCACATTTCAGGTCAAATTTTATTGCAAAAGTACAAAGAACACTGTACGGGTTCACACTCTTTGCAGTAGCAGAGCATAACATGTCTTACATTCTTGAAAATCACTGGTGATCTTAATTCTTAATTCTTCTTCTTGCACTGATCGTCAGGACTGCCCGCGTTCTTCTGCAAAGAGCTACAGAACCAGGACGCTGTTGAAGGAGATACGATTACTTTGCGCTGTGAACTTTCTAAACCAATCCCCAGCGTGGAATGGCGTAAGGGAGGCATTGTGCTGCAACACGGCAAAAAATTCGAGCTGAAGAGAGACGGATGTGTTCAGGAGCTCCACATCCACGACCTGGAACCAGCGGACAGCGGCTACTACACCTGTGATGCTGGAGACCAGTTAACAACCGCTTCAGTTTCAGTTCAAGGTAATAATGATGCTTTTATATACGAGTTGTCTGTTGAGTTTGTCTTTGTTGTCTTTGTTGAATGGTCATATATGGATATAGCATTATAATAGACTAAAAGAGTTATTTAAACAGGAGATTTTTTTTTTTTTCGTTTTTTGTATCTACAAAGCTACATTATAAAAAAAAAACTAGAAAGGGAAAGTTTGTGAACAAACTTTAAGTTGGCTTGGAAAAGTGCGCTAATAACATTGAAAAGTTAAAATGGTTGCTAAGCTGTTTCTGTCTGAAGAGTGTGAAGAGTGGTTGCTATGCTGTTATCTTTTGTTTAAATGCTAAAATCCAAAATTTTGTGAATAATGTGAATAATGCTGCATATTATAGCAAAAGTGTTAAAGTGTCCAAAAACCTGGTTAAATATGGGGAGTGAGAAAGCTATTATCCAGTAGCTGGTTTATCCAGCAGCTCCTCCATACACACAAAGTACTGAGGAGCGATACAGAGAACGGGTTCCATGCACAGACTGATATGTTAATTTATAATAAGAAGAAGAGTAAGAGCCAACTTAATAAGCAACCTGTACAGACCTGTTTTCTCTCAGAAAGAGTTTATAAAAAAAGTTGTCTTTGCTATCGTAACGTCGGGAAAAGTACACCTTGCTCGCCTCGAAACAAGCAAAAGGCATGTATTAATTCCTTAAAAGTTTAGGTCCTACGGTATTACAAATTTTCCAAGCCAACTTAATAACTAACTAAGTATAATTTTTTCAGGAAGAATTTATTAAGAAGTTTATGACCCTATTTTATGGATCTAATGAGCGAGTGCGGGTTTTGCGACATTACAAATATTCGTGATTCTTCCTTAGAAGCTTTGAAATTAGCAATGTTTGAAATTTTTTGGCGAGAATAAGAAGAAGAGTCAGAAGAGTCATTTGGATTTTAAAAGCCAACTTATTAAGCAACCTGTACAGGTCTTCCAGAAAGAGTTTATTGAGAAGTTTTATGGAGCGTTTAGCAGGATGTAACAGTGTGTTCAGTACACTGATTTTAATGTTTGTGATTATGGGATGCCGCTGATCACCTGAGTGGTGTTTATCTGTGGTCTGCAGAGGCGGAGGTGCTGATAGTGAGTGGTATAAAGAACACTGATGTTTTCGCGCGAGAGCAGGCCGTGTTCTCGTGTCAGCTCTCTCGCCGGGCTAAAGGACGGGTCCAGTGGTGGCTGGATGGAACCCGTCTGGAGAACGGCCCCTCCACTGTTATTGGGGTGAATGAAGATCACGTCTATTCTCTCACCCTAAAGAACCTCGCGCCCAACGACTCGGGAACCGTCCTGTTCAAAACCGGCAGCTTGACCTCGTCAGCCAAGCTTTTAGTGAAAGGTACCGGATTAGGTCCTGAGGGGGGAGAGAGGCTCTTTTGTTGCCGCCCTGCAGCACTGCAATAAAAGAGAAATGCAGATTTAAGAATAGAAATAGAATATAAACCTCTGATACAGAAGTGTCTAAAAACAGTCGGATAAATGGTGGAATGCAAATACTGCTTTCTAACGGGACAGTGTAAAAAAACGTGTTTTTTTAAATGGTGGTATGTGAATAGGGCTGCATCGATTAGTCAATATAATCAACAATGTCGATTATTTAAATTTGTCAACTACAAATTTCATTGTCGACTAATCATTAGTTTGTAACAGTATGGCATTACACAAAGTGCTGGAGACAGAAGCACAATGGCAGACTTAGTTTGTGTCTCCAAAAGTGCCCAAACACAACAGATTACATATTTATAACTAAATATTAGTCATTTCCATGTTTAAACAACATTCAGATATTTAAATTCCTTTAAACCTCATGTTCTGCTGTTTCTATCGTTTTTAGAGATTAGTCGACTACCAAAATAATCATTAGCTGCAGTCCTATATGTTAATACTGCTTTCTATTCAAGCAGTGCCTAAAAATGTTTGGTTATATATGAGTGAGAATAGCTGGTTTATCCAGCAGCTCCTCCCAACCCAAACACAGTACTAAAGGGCGATATAGAGAAGCTGGTGTGTGGAAGACACTTTTATTGCATATTCCATATTTATCTAGTAGATTTTATGACTTAGGTACACTGTAAAAACAAATATATATATATATATATGGTCCAGCAGTCTAAAGCGCTGCCACTATGATCGGAAGAGTGCTGGTGAGATTGTAAATCCCAGTCATGCAGCTTGCCACCAGCTGCTGGAGCCCTGAGAGAGCACAATTGGGCTTGCTCAGTTTTTAAAAGCAATTGTAGTTATGTATATTTACATGAATAG
The DNA here is from genome assembly GCF_023375975.1 of Astyanax mexicanus. NCBI lineage: Eukaryota > Metazoa > Chordata > Actinopteri > Characiformes > Acestrorhamphidae > Astyanax > Astyanax mexicanus. Next base: position 649,158 of record NC_064413.1, read on the forward strand.
ATATATTGATAAATATAATAATGTTTTATTACATGGTGTTATTACATGTGCAGCAAGCTTCTAATGTAAAGGAATATCACTCTGACAGCCTACATGTTCATAGAAATTCAGCTTTAGTAAATTGATAAAAAACATTTATAGCTGCTTCATTTAGGAATATTTTTGTGTAAGATCATACCTATATGGTTTAGTTATTGGAGCCTCTGTACATCTTATAACCTATGAACCAAAAGCTACATTTATTTATGTTAGAATGTATTTTAGAATATATTTTATTGTGTTGAGGTTTTGCAGTGCTCTCAGGTGCTACAAAAGACTCTGTATTTCTCTCAGATGCCTGAATGAGTTTCACCTGTTTCAGCTCACCTGCGCATGCGCAGCCTCATCATATACATCCCATATCATACAAATACATAAATAAAAACTTCTGCATTTTAATTTCACCCTCCGTGGACTTATATCTGATATCTGTCATGGCTTGCTGGAGTGTGGAAATAGAGTCTTTATTATAGCTCACTAACTAATAATTTAAGTGTTTCTGTTTCTGATAATGTTCAGAAAGTGCAGAACAGGAGATGCACTCGTTCCTGAATGATATTATTACTTGATGTGAAAAAAAACCCCACACCATTACACACCAGAATTTTATTCACAATAATTTCTATGTAAATTTTTTATGATAACGAGTATAAACAACATTTTGCATTATTCAAAAATGTGCTGTAAAAGTCTTACATTGTAAATATTTTTTTTTCAATATATTAATGCAAATACTGCACTAAATATTTGACGTATTTTTCTATTTACTTGAGTTACTTAAGTGTTTATTAATAGGCATTTAAATGTTTATAAAATGATCGCCATTAGAAAAGTTTCAATTAAATCATGTTTATTTTAGTGGCAGCAATCTTTAAAAAAATAAGTAAAATCATTTAATCATTAAGATAATTTTTACTGTCTTGTAATATCTCAGAGTAGAGAGAGAGAGAGGGAGGGACAGAGTTAAAGGGAGAGAGAAAGAGAAAGAGAGAGAACAGAGTTAGAGAAAAATACAGAGTTATATATATATAGAGAGAGAGAGAGAGAGAGAGAGAGAGAGAAAGAGAGAGACAGTATTCATCACAGTATCTGTGTGTCGACAGTTTGAATGAAATGAAGTGAGGGTGAATGTTTTAAAGTAGAGCCAGACTTTAGAGCACTACCTGGCTGTGTGCGCTCTCCGCGTTTTGCCTATTTATGAGCATTTCTTTTATGTTTTTCCAGAGCTGTATGCTAGTCAAACCCATAATAAAGTCACGTCTGACTAATTGCTAACTGTGAGCCTAATCGCTAATAATTCAGTGCAGTTTAACCCTTTGTTTAAGCTAAATGAAGCGGCTGCTCAGTGCATGTTTGCAGTTTTCATGGCTGATGTTTCTAATGTCAGACAGATGTGAGGGACTCAGAATCGCAGAGGCACTTTTTGATGCCGAGTGTTTGATGCAAAGTCCTGAGCATGTATTAAACTCTACCTCTGCTCATAACTCATAACCCGCCGTTCACAGATTCCACTGTGGAGGTGGTCAGTGCCATGGAAGACCTCAATGTAGCAGAGAACCAGCCGGCAGAGTTCATCTGCCAGTTCTCCCGGCCGGTCAGAGCAGTGTGGAGGAGAAACGGGCAGCCGGTGCAGGCCGACGGCCGCAGGGTAGTAGTGGAGCAGGACTGGACTGTAGCGCGGTTGTTCATTAGCTGTGTAACCCCACAAGACACGGGGACGTTCTCCTGTGAGGCTGAAGGAACCTATACTGAGGCACGGCTAACGGTGCAAGGTGAGCTTACCTACAGCCCAACCTCACACCTGTATAAAGGGGTTGGAGAATGAAACTGAAACACCTGTCATCATTTTAGTGTGGGATTTTAGGTTTCATGTCTAAATTGGAGCAGCCTGGTGTTCAATCTTCATTAATTGCACATTGCACCAGTAAGAGCAGAGTGTGAAAGTTCAATTAGCAGGGTAAGAGCACAGTTCTGCTCTAAATATTACAATGCACACAACATTATGGGAGACATACCAGAGTTCAAAAGAGGACAAATTGTTGGTGCACGTCTTGCTGGAGCATCTGTGACCAAGACAGCAAGTCTTTGTGATGCATCAAGAGCCACGGTATCCAGGGTAATGTCAGCGAGATACCACCAAGAAGAACCGACCACATCCAACAGGATTAACTGTGGACTGCCCAAATCACGGCAGAATTCAATGTGCACCTCAACTCTCCTGTTTCCACCAGAACTGTCCGTCACCACAATAAATTATTGTCCTCTTAAACCAGGTGTTTCAGTTTCAATGTCCAACCCTTGTATATTACTAGCATTTATTGTGGTAATCTAAGTACGCTCATTCTCGTTTTTACGCCCGTTCTTGGGCTCCCTTACTCCTTATAAGGGCGTTTTTTTTCCCCGGCTGTGTCCCAATTCACTAGCCGGGGCAGCTGAATTGTGTATTGGAGCGCAACCCTGACGACACAGGTTCGATCCCGGGCGTGAGGAGCGCTGTGTTTTTTATTTTTTCTTGCGTTTACCTGCTTTAAACTCCTAAAGGTTCAAAATTTGGCAACCACGTTAAATAACTATGTGGACTATGGCTTTGGTCTGTCTCATGTTTAAGTATAATCATTGCGTAGAGTGTTTCATAATAGGAATAGTTGGAAATTATTGGATATAGGTGGTGTAGCATAGTAGATAACAGGTCGGTTGACACAGACTGCAGCAGCTGTGATTGATCCAAAATAATGTATTAATTTTATTTTTATTTCAACCTTTTTCATCTTTCCATCATGTTCTACTCCACCAGTCTTACACACTGCTTTTGGATAACTTTAAGCAGTTCAGTTTGGTGGTTTGATGGCTTGTGATCATCCGTCTTCCTCTTGATTATATTCCAGAGGTTTTTAATTTGGTAAAATCAGAGAAACTCGTCGTTTTTAAGAGCTCTCTTAGTTTTTTCGAGAGCTGTATATGTTGAGGACGCTCATATACACTTCTCATTTTCTTATTACATCATGTATTGAGAAGTTGCAGATTATTAAGGTTGTAATTAAGTCGACATTAATGCTGATTATCTTTTGAATGATGACGTAATCCATAATCCTGAAAATGAAAGTGCAGTGCTGCAGCTGAGAGCTTGGATTAGGGCTTATTCAAGCAGAGTAACTGAGTGGTGAAGTGGATCATGTTCTGTGATTTTAAGCAGTTTTAAGACAATCTTCAATTTTTGTACATTTTGCTTTGTGCTGTAGAAAAATGGCTTTGTGCCATCAGCCTCCAGACCGTATCTTCTGACTGAGCTTAGCTAAAATCTGTTGATTGATTATTTGAAATGTGTGTGAAGTTTTTAATCAGATTTAATTTCCATTAATTTGTCTCCCTCTCCTCCCGCAGCTAAACCCATCGACATCCTGCAGGGTCTGGAGAACGTGGAGACGATAGAGGGAGGCGAGGCGCTTTTCGAGTGCTCGCTCTCGCGCCCCGAGACCAAAGACTGCGGCTGGCTGATGAACGGCGCTCCTGTAAGAGAGTCGGGGAGGGTGGAGATCGTGTGTTTTGAGAGCGGCCGGCGTCATCTCTTACTGCTGAAGGAGTTAAAAGCAGGAGATAACTGTACCGTAACCTTCCGCGCCGGAACTGCATCAACCTCTGCTCTACTGTCTGTTAAAGGTGGGTCAGATTTTATATTTAACGATTTAAGGAGAATTTATTGTTATTTACATCACGTGTTACATGAAAACTGTTATCTCTTAGTCCAGATTACACCCAAATTAGCAATTGTTATATAAAATAAATTAAGAATACAATATAATGAATTAAATAGATAACAAGATAAATACACATAATATAAAAGGAGAATAGGAAAGTAAATAGATAGATAGACAGATAAAACAAAATAATATATATATATATATATAGAGAGAGAGAGAGGCAGACAGGCAGAGAGATAGATAGATAGATAGATAGATAGATAGATAGATAGATAGATAGATAGATAGATAGATAGACAGGCCGAGAGACGGACGGACGGACGGACGGACGGACGGACAGACAGACAGATAGATAGATAGATAGATAGATAGATAGATAGATAGATAGATAGATAGATAGATAGATAGATAGATAGATAGATAGATAAACAGACAGACAGACTAAAATCTAAGAGCCCACATTTCATATGTTGCCCAACCTTTTGCCTGATGATTCTATTTTCCTTTTTCTAAAATTCTAAAATTGTATAAAACCAAAATATTTTACTATTTCTACTTGAGTTTTACTTGTACTTTTATATTTGGTTTTGTGACTTCTCAAAATCTTATGCTTATATATAATTATTATTTGATCAGATGATATTTCTGGTCATTGGAAGTAACATGGCTGCAGTGAGTTTCTTTGTATAAGAAACTACAATGATAATGCAGTTTGATTTGATAAAAAAAAGTTTTGTAGGCCTGCAAAGCAATGGGAAAATAGGATTTATGTGCCTTTATATTAATATAATCTTAAATAATTTATTTGTTATTTGTTATGAATTGTGACTCCTCTAACTCCAGGCTGGCAGCTGGAGGTGGTGAGAGCGTTGGAGGATAAGACAGCCGTTGTTGGTGAACAGGTGGAGTTTACCTGTGTTCTGAACGAGCCGGTGCAGGAAAAGGATGTGAGCTGGTACGTTAACGGTTCAGAGCTGAAGTCAGGTGACCTGTGGGCGATGAAGGTTAAAGGATGCACCTGCAGCCTGATCCTGAAAAAAGCTCAGGCTCAGCCCCCTCAGGAGATCACCTTCGCTGCTCAGGACGCCATTTCAGTCGCCAAGCTGATCACTATTGGTAAGAGTGTTCAAATATATTATAAATACTAATACAAAATTCATTCTTACCACTCGTTGTGTTGTGTTCAGTTTAGAAATGCACAATTTATTAAAATTCAAGAGCACAATACTAAGAAAAATATTAATAATAAAAGACGTAAATATAAATTACTAAACAAATAATATAGAAATAAGAAAAAGACTTAATGCCAATTAACATCATTTAAAAAGAAAATATTTTCTTTTATCAAAACGTGGTCAAATTCAGAGTAATATATAATTTCTTTTAATATTTACATTTTAATTTAAGACATATTTAATTTGTTATTTCCAGAAAATCTAAAAATCATGCCTAGGTAAAAGTAACCTATATATTTTGCTTTGTAATTTTATATAGGTACGTCTATAAAAAAATCTATAAATCTATAAAAAAAAAAAAACATATCTTATATATATATATATATATATATATATATATATATATATATAGATATATAGATATATGTTTTGCATAAAGATGCAGTAAAAAACATATTGGATCGATCAGGAGCCTCACCAATGGGAAACACAAATAGAGGGGCATGATAAAAAAAAATAATCGTGATTAATCGACTAATCCAAAAAATAATCGGCAGATTGATTAGTTACTAGTCATTATTTGCAGCCTTACTTCAGAAGGGTGCTGTCAAAACATATAAATAAAATAAAATATTTTAATAAAATAAAATAAAATAAAATATAAAATAACCAGTTTTAATATGTGAAAATGTTAATAAACAGGCAGTTTAAAGTATATTTACTATTCTACATGTTTTTTTATGAAGGACCCTCCCTCTCTGCTGGTTATATTTTGCTTGTTTGCTCACTGGTAGTGTTATATTGATATTTTATATATATTTTGTGTGTTTATCTGTTGGCGTAGCTGTGCCCGATCCCCCGGAGGACCCGGAGGTGGTGAGTAAGGGTGCGACGTCGGTCACGCTGTCCTGGTTCACGCCGCTGAGTGACGGGGGAAGCCCGATCCTGGGCTACAGGGTGGAAATGCGGCAGGTGGACAGCGCGCTCTGGTTACCCTGCCACCCAGAGCCGGTGTGTAACACCGAGTTCCTGGTGGATAACCTGATCCCCGGGACGGGTTACAGGTTCCGGGTGGCGGCTATTAACCGCGCCGGCATCGGAGACCCGGTCCAGCTTCCCCAGACTGTTACAACTGGTGAGAGAAACTGCGTGTAATTCTCAGTGTTAATGTGAATTTCTCTTTATTAATTTTTATGATTTTTTTTACATTGTAAATTTAATATTGAAGAAGACATTAACCCTATAGATCATGCAGCTTACCATCAGCTGCCAGAGTCCTGAGACAGCACAGTTGGTCTTGCTGTTTCTCTCTGGGTGGGTACAGTACAGTAGATGGCGCTCTCTCTTTCCCCTCATCACTCCTAGGGTGATGTGGATCAGCACAAGGCTGCGTCTGTGAGCTGATGTATCAGAACCGAGCCGAAAATGAAAAATGGCTGAAATAACAAAAAAAAAAGATGCAGAGCTTTCAAACCTCAAATAATGCAAAGAAAACAAGTTCATATTCATTAAGTTTTAAGAGTTCAGAAATAATCAATATTTGGTGGAATAACCCTGATTGGTTTTTAATCACAGTTTTTTTCATGCATCTTGGCATCATGTTCTCCTCCACCAGTCTTACACACTGCTTTTGGATAACTTAATGCAAGCAGTTCAGTTTGGTGGTTTGATGGTTTGTGATCATCCATCTTCCTCTTGATTATATTCCAGAGGTTTTTAATTTGGTAAAATCAAAGAAACTCATCATTTTTAAGTGCTCTCTTATTTTTTTTTCCAGAGCTGTATATATGGTTATTGATATAACTAAGCACTTATCAGAAATCTAAATTTTATAATATTTGATGATCTTCAGATGCTCCAGTGACGGTGAGCAGAAAGTTGAGCAGCTCTAAACTGCAGAAGGGTAAAGTGGCTCGGCTGGAGTGTGAACTTTCCACTGAGAGTAAAACTGTTACCTGGCTGAAGGACAATCGAGAGATCGAGATGGGATCAAAGTACCAGGATGTAAGAGAGGGTAAATCTCAGGTGCTGCTCATTAAGGATTTCCAGGCGGGAGATCAGGGTGTTTATACCTGCGTCGCTTCAGAGGAATCCGAAACCTCCATCAACCTGAACCTGGAAGGTACTTTTACAATATATTTCACATTTACTGAATAACTTCATACTGTTCTCTACTCTCAGTTTCATACTCTCGCTCTACTGCATTCAGTACAGTGTAAAATTAGTTGTTTTAATTGTATAACAGCAGCATTTAAATTTGGGTGGCATTTACGTCCCGCTGCACTAGTGGTTAGCTGCTAATGCTAATGCTAATGCTGCTGCACCCAGCCTTAGTGGAAATCTGGAAATCTGAGTTTACTGTTAGTAAACAGAAGTGCTTTACTCACCCAAATAAACAGTTTTTAAGAAATAAATCTGTGTAGATTAACATCCAGCACTCGATTGACTGTAAAAGAAAAGTTTTTTTTTTAAGAATAGTTAGAACAGTTTTGTTTACTTAGCTTAGCTTTACTTAACTTAGTCACACCTTCATCATCACCACTCAGCGGCGAGACCTGCTGAATTAGAAGGGAAACATGGCGACACCCCTGTTCTTTACTAGTATCGCACAATGTTGGCTGGTTAAATCGTACAAAAGACCAATTTAAGACCTTTGAGGCTACAATTACGAAAAGTGTACTGTACCTTTGAGCACAAGAAAAAGTACTTATATCTTACCTCTGTTTTTTAGTGTATATGTATGAAAATAGAGCAGACCATAGACCATAGTTCATTCATATTGCGCCTTATAATCCAGTGCGAAAAATACAGTAATTGAGACTGTTGGTGTCTCCCTTGCAGGAGACGACGCAAAGGTTTCTCAGCTCCAGACGGAGGAAGGTGATCAACCTAGCTTACCTGTGGAGTCCGCCTCTGAGGGGGATTTACACGCTTTATGGGAATCTCTGGCCAAGAAGCGGAGAATGAGCAGAGAGCCCACACTGGACTCAATCTCTGAGCTTCCTGAAGAGGACGGTAAAGATAAAGCACAAGGACAAAAGAGTAAAGAAGTGGAGAAAGAGCCGACCAAAGGTAAAGAGGAGAAACCAGAACCTCTGGCTCTTCTCACGTCTTCTGAAGACGAGTCCTCTGGAAAGGCTCCGAGTCTGGTGTCCTACCTTAAGAAGAGCAGCAAGACGACTCTGACTGTGGAGAGTCAGAGCGAGACCACAGCCACCAATAAGCTTTACCAGCACTTCCAGATGACTGAGCAATCAGCACAGCAGAGCACAGAGAGGGTCGAGACCGTCCAGAGCATCCAGAGCATCGAGAATATCCAGAGCATCGAGAGCATCGAGATCAGCAAGGAGGACGAACCGGAGCTGCGGGACGCAGCCATCAAGATCCAGGCGGCTTTTAAAGGGTACAAAGCGAGGAAAGACATGCGTCCTGTTTTTAAAGACGTCTTCAAGGACCAGACCAGAGAACCCAATGGAACCATTCATCTGGAATGTGTCACAGAGGGGAAACCAGATAAGGTTCGCTGGCTGAAGGACGGCGAGCCGCTGGTGGACGGGAAGCACTACCACATTGACATCTACAACGACGGCACCTGCTCTCTGATCGTGACGGCGGCCACCACCAAAGACACGGGCGTGTACACGTGCGAGGTCACCAACAAGTTCGGCGTCATCTCCCACAGCGGGAAGGTGACGGTCGGGTCTCTGCGGGAGTCGTCCGGCCGCCGGCCGCTCACCCTGGGCTACAGCGCCGACAGCGAGCCCGAGAGCTCCTCTGGCAGCGAGATGGATGAGTCTTTACGTCAGGCCAGCAAGAGACTGAGGAGACTCCTCCGCACCCGTCTCCCTCCCGACGTGGAGGAGGAGTCCTTCGTCAGCGCTGACGAGGGTGACCTGCAGCCCCCCGACCCCCAGTCCTACCGAGAGGACGAGCGATACATCTACATCAAATTCAACACCCGCAGCGAAGCTCAGGAGGCGTCCCAGCGCTTCCAGCAGATGTTCACAGAGCAGGGCGTTCCTGTGGAGACCACCATTCTCGAAGCAGGGTCAAAGGTGGAGCTGCGCATCATGAAAATGGGTTTAAGTCAGGACGGGTCCCAAACGCCGACCCAGGAACGACAGCTACCTGCGTTCATGACCGGAACTCCTGGTATGACTTTTACTTAAAAATTTACTTTTATCATTTTGTGTCTCAATTTTTTTTGGCCTAAGCCGTTAGATGTGATTGATGCTCTCCTAAACTTGCTTTAAAGCCGTGTTTTTCAACGAAATTTTCTCAACTTAAAAAATAAATAATTAAAAAATGCATACAAAGAAAAACTAGGTATATTTAACGTTATTCGAAAGTTTTTTTATTTGTTTAGTTTTTTTAATTGACGGAATGAAAAAAGAGTGTACCACACCAAATGTACCTGAACACACCTCATTTCCAGAACACCACGCCCATCAGTGTAGATATAATCAGAAGCTCTGCTGCTGTTTAAACCAGGTAGGGTGTAAGATAGCAATGAGTTTTGCAACACACCCTGTGCACAGTGTGTAAGATGAGAAGTTTTGAGAGAAACGCAGCTTTAAAGTGTGTAGATTTATGCCGGTTCTGTGTGAGTTTGAGCAAATGATTTGTTGTTTTGTATGATATAGTTCTGAATTATCTTCTCGTTTGCTTTTGCATGAAATCTCTGAAATCTGGTTTTCTTCAGCTCGTGCTGTGATGCTTTGCAATGTTGTCTCTGCAATATTTCACTGATTTTTCCTGTATCTTGATCACTGCTGCCCCGCTGCACTTCGGGCTCACAGCGGCCCCGGTCTTCCTGACCCAGCTCAACAGCCAGGAGGTGCCTGACGGGTACCCGGTGAGCTTTGACTGTGTGATCATTGGTAAACCTCCTCCAAGCGTACGCTGGTTCAAAGACGGGAAAATGCTGCAGGAAGATGATCATTATATGATTAATGAAGACCAAGAGGGTTGCCACCAACTGATCATTACGGCCGTACGGCCGGTCGACATGGGCGTGTACCGCTGCGTGGCTGAGAATGATAGTGGCATCGCTTCCAGCAAGGCGGAGCTTAGAGTGGAAAGTGAGTACACTGTTAAAAGAAAGTGTCCTCCGACTAAAAACTAAATTAATATTAATAATAATCTGCAAAAACTAAACTAAAAATAAAATGAATGGGGAGTTCTCGCAACTAAACTGCCACTTTCTTTTAACAGTAAGATTTTGTGATACGTAACAATTACTGTGACCATAAATAATACTGATAACACTTTCTATCTGTCACACTGATAACAAACTCACAGTTTATTTGTTTTTTTTATGTGTTTTTAGTATGAATAAATGCCATGTGAGCTGGGAGCTGCTCCGGAGATACAGTATAACGCTGCTTTAGTCCGGTGGAGGAGTGGGCGGGAAAAACGATAGGATAGACAAAATAAAATAAATAAAAAAAATAGGTCGGCAACTACAAAGCTAACAAAAAAAACAAAGGATAAGGCAAAAAAATGTGACTTTCTTTGCATGTTGGATATCACAAATGTCCTTGCATGGGTTGCTGTGGTAATGTGGTAATGTGGTAATGCTGTATCTGTACAAATCCGATCACGCAATCAGAAATCGGATTTGGACTGGCAGCAGTAATTGTTATGCCTCGTTATTGTGGTAAATGCAGTAATAACACAGAAGCTGTGTTTTTATCTTTACAGTGTCTTGCAGCTCAGATTACGACACGGCCGCTGACGCCACAGAGACATCTTCCTACGTTAGCGCTAAAGGCTACGTATCCAGGTACAATTACAATTACATCAATTCTTACACACCTACAGTAACCCTCAAAAAGAGTATAAAAAGAGTTATTTCATATTTTGCATTTTAGTGAATGTCCTCCTTTTATCTGTTTTATATCATTTTATATTTTTATTCTATTTTATTTTTTACTTTTATATTATATTTATCTTATATTTTAAGGATTTGCTATTTTGGGTCTAGCTGGACCGTGTGAATACAGTTTGTAGGTTTAGGAGTCTTGCCCACGGACTCTTATTGGTGTAGCACAACATTCAGTCACCCAGAACGGGAATTGAAGCCCAGTCTCCCACATGATGGTGTAGCTCATTAGCAGGGGGTGGTGTTATCCACTACACCAACAACCATTTTTTTTAATAATATATTTTACAAAAATAAATACTTTTTTTACCAGTCAAAATCAAAATTACTCATGAAGATTTCAGTGTTCCAGACATTTTAATGATCCCCACATGTATTATATTATTTTGTGATTTATATATTTATATAGTTCTGAACATAGAGACACCGAGGCCTTTGAGTCAGTGGTGGAGGATGAGCAGCTCCCTCAGGTGGTGGATGAGCTTCATGATCTGTTCCTCAGTCCAGGAGCTCCAAACGCCAAGATGAGCGTCAGGGTGAAAGGTCAGATACGTTTCATACAGCGTCTCTCCTCAACTGCTGTGTATACTGTAAAATATAGATTTGATTTAGTGATTAAATAATAAAAAATAGGTGTAGAATTAATGTAGCAAGTTTTTTTCCACCTAGAATAAATGGAGAAGTCTGTATAATATTTTTGATCACTTTTTAATCACACTGTATAATTTTTTATTAATTAATTTGCCTTTTATTGTATGATATAATGTTAGTTTTTCTTTAAAAAGCTATTCCTCCTATTCTAAATAGCAAAATCAGAGAAACCGATTCAGATTTTTCCCCCTGCTGTGTTATTTAGCTTATGAGCTGCTCCTAATGAGTGAAAGTTGTGTTTTTTTAGGATTTCCTGCACCAAAAGTGTACTGGTTTAAGGACGGTTCACCACTGCAGCCCTCGAAGAGGATCTTGGTGTCGTCGGAGCGAGGCGTGTACAGTCTGGAGATAGCTGAAGTGACTCGTGAAGACACCGGGGAGTATTCTGCTTATATCAGCAACGCAGCCGGCTCCGCCTATTCCTCCGCACGCATGGTCATACTCAGTACGCACACATTATAATAGAGTCGAAAAAAAGGAATTATTCATTCTTAATTTTCAGAAATTAAATAAAAATACAATAAAAATTAACATTTTAACCTTTCACCTTGTTTTTCTTCTTTTTTTTCTGTTTATTCATGTGTGTAACAGGTCCAGGGGAAAGAATGCCTGATTATGGAAAAAGAGGTAGGTATTTTAAAGATCCCTGCAGCTTGATTTAGGTCCTGTCATTGTGTCTTTGCTATCGGAACAACTGGAAAAGTACACCTTGTGCAGCTCAAAAAACACTTAATTTTAGGCGTCACGTGAAAATAAAACAATCAGTGTGTTACTTACTCATCATTTCCTTCAAGAGTCAGATGCACTCTGACTTGGCGAGTTGCTATTTTAATGGCGCATTGCTTCTGTGTTTCTCAGCAGAGGAAACTGAGCTGCTGGTTGACACTGTGAAGGAGCTCCAGCAGCTCATTTACGGGAACAGCAATGTTATTTTATTTACTATTCTGTTTATTGTTGATGAGTGTTGACTGTTGTCAGGGTTTAAATCTATCAGTGAAGCTCCTGTGTTTTCCTCCGCCAAGATAGCAATACACCAGAAATTTACCTGAACACACCTCACACCTTTAGTGGGGTGTGAGATAGCAATGAGCCTCTTGATGCTCCTTACCCAGGGTGTAAGATAGAAGCTCCAGTAGTAATCAACCACTGTGAGTGTATACTTTAGATTTAGAAGAAACTATGAAGCCTGGTAAGAATAGATTATTTATCATGTGTTTAATTTATTTATCATCTGTTCTCCTCTTTACAGACTCTAAAGAACCTCTGAAGCCTCCTCGGTTTTTGGAGAGGTTCTGTAACAGAACAGTGAAACAGGGAGCGAGCATTACGTTATCAGTCAAAGTGGAAGGTAAGATATTATGAATCTGTGTTCTCTATGATGTCACAATTTCTGTTTTGACTGTTCTAATTTGTTTTGTTGTGTATTTGTTCTGTAAACGCAGGATCTCCGGCTCCCACTATAAACTGGCTAAAGGAAGAACCCATGAAGGAGGTTCTGTGGATTAAAGCCGACACACCTGGATATAAGGTGGCGAGCTCGGGCTGTCTGCACAGTCTGATTCTGATGGACGTGGGGAAGGAGCACAGCGGTACCTACACCTGCATCGCCACCAACAGTGCCGGCCAGACCCTCAACACTGCCCGGCTGGACGTGGAACAAGGTCAGGAACTCCTAACTGTGGGCGTGTTAACCTGTTATTATTAAAAGAATTAAAAGAAAATACAAAAAGGAGTCGATAACACAAAAAACAATCAAAAGAATTGTTTAGTAGAAGATCTAGCAAGCTCTAGATTCAATACCAGGCAAGGAAACAAAGCAAACAGGAGGGGTATTTATACAAGGCAGACCATGTGTAAACAATCAGAAGCTTGGCGAGTGTGAGCGCTGTAGCATCAAGTGATCAGCAGAGTCAGGGAAGTCCAGTGAGTGAGCATGCTGGGAAATGTAGTCTTTGTTGTGTCAGACAGACTGACAGCATCAGAACTGACTATTTTATGACTCCTTCTAAATTCTTATTTTTATCTTGTTTTATATCTTAATCTTAAAATGATGGGTCTTTTTATTAATTTATTCTTTCTTTTTTTTGACAATCCCTCCCCTGTGTATAAATGTGTATAAAGCTCGGCTACACTGTAAATCAGGGCCACCCTCAGTGTTCTCTGAGTTTAAATAAAGGTTGAATGTTTGATTAATTGTAGGTCAAATTATTTAAAATTATATTTTATTTGATTGTATTTGATTTAGAGTTGAGCTGTATTTGGTTTATATTTAACTTGATCATTACTTCTTTTGTTATTTACTGTACTCTTTTGTACTATTTTGTGTAAATAAGTTAATAGATAATACGAATTATGATACTGTTGCTGTAATATGGTTCTTTTTCCAGCAGTGCAAGAGAGGAAAATTACACCAGAGTAAGTCCATGAACAAAAACAATATTTTGGAAAAACACTTAAATAAAAAAAATGTTGCTAAAATAACCTGTAATTGCTTAACTTTATTCTGCTTGTATTTTATTTTAGATTGTTGGGGATTACTATTAGCCCACCGAAGGAGGAAGGTAAAGGTGAGGATCAGTATTTATTATATAATTATTTAAACTGTGGCGTACTGACACTCAAAGTGATTAAAATCTTTAGTGAAATGTGCTTAAAATACGATATTTAGATCAATATTTATATATTCATACAAGCTGTGTTTCTTTATATTTCAGGAGAGACCAATCTGCCTTACCTGGGTGGAGTAGACACTACAGAGTTCCTACAAAAACTCACCTCCCAGATCACAGAGATGGTGTCTGCAAAGATAACTCAAGGTAAGGGATGAGTTAATATTTAACATTAATTTCAAATATTTAGGGTTGTTTCGAGGACGGGGATTAAGCCTAGTCCTGCACTATACAGCACTGTGAAAAAATATGCAGTCTAGAACAGCGGTTCTCAAACTGTGGTTTATTTATTAAGAAATATTAAAAACTGAAATCTACAGCTCTGTAAAAAAATAAGAGAGCACTTAAAAATTATGAGTTTCTTTAATTTTACCAAATTAAAAACCTCTGGAATATAATCAAGAGGAAGATGGATGATCACAAACCATCAAACCACCAAACTGAACTGCTTGAATTTTTGCACCAGGAGTAAAGCAGCATAAAGTTATCCAAAAGCAGTGTGTAAGACTGGTGGAGGAAGAGAACATGATGCCAAGATGCATGAAAACAAAACTGTGATTAAAAACCAACCAGGATTATTCCACCAAATATTGATTTCTGACCTCTTAAAATGAACTCTTTATGGTTATTGGTGCTACATGGTCTAAACAGTTTAAGAACCTCTGATCTAAAACCCTCATCCATCACAATCCTGCATTATAATCTCATTCTTCTGCCAGGAGATGGCAGGATTGTAAAATAAAGTATATTTTTGGGGCTTTAAAAGATTCAAACATGACCATGATGAGTGTACAGGAATAAATGTACTGGGATTTTTCACACTATGATCATTTTTAAAGAAGTTTACATCTATCACTACTAATGTGTGCACTGGTGAACCTGCCTCCTCTAGTGATTTCACTTCTTTTACTCATGATCCTTTCATTCATTCATTCATTCTTCCATCCTCCCATACTATCACTTTACCCACATGCTGACAAACATTAATGTGTTATTCAGACAGCTTACAGAACCATCAAGTGCTCCAGTGGATGAAATCATGGCCCAAAATAACCAGTATGTATCTACAGAACCCACAGATCAAACAGTAGAACCCTGATCTTTTCCCTTTGCGCCTTTGATGTAGTAAATTCTGCTTAGTTAGTTAGTTCGAAACATTCTATTCAAGTGATTAATCTACTGTATGTATATATTCGTATGTATTTGTATGTATTGTCTATATTTTTTACTTATTTATTGGTTTTTAACAGCGCAGAATGTTTTAAATGAATGTCTTGACAATATTTTAAATGATAAAATAGCAATAGGCTTTTTACACCAATATATACCAAAATATGCTGTTTTTGTGTATTTAGATCTGGCAGAAATGTTTTTGTTTTTCATGGTGAAGGAAAGTCCTACTCTTAAACCGTATCTATTTTTTTTTTGCTCAGTTGCCTTTTTCATTGACAAATCTTAGGCTACGTTCACACTATCAGGCTGAAGTGACTCAAATCAGATTTTTTGCTCAGTGTGGCTCAGATCTGATTTTTTTTTTATGACTGTGTGAACGTGCCAAATTCGATGTTTTAAAATCATATTTGAGTCACTTTTATATGTGGTCCTAAATCGGATACGTATCCAATCCACAGACACGCGACATGTGAACAGTGGTCAAATTTTACGCATTAGCATTAGCGCTACATGCTTCTCTCTCGTACCCACACTGTATCTCTTGGTGCAAAAACAGCAAAAGCAAACCGCCTGTCCTTTTTTCACCTCCTGGACCTGAGCATGAACTTTGATTTGAGCAATATGGCTTTTTATGAGAATGTAGGTTTAAGGATGTTTTGGTTTAAGAACTCTAACAGACAGTAATCATAAAAATAAGTCTAAATAAGTCTTTCATCGAATTTCTTTCTGTTTCACCGTTTAGCATCGTTGCGTGTGCCGGGAGTCGATAGTGACGACGAAACCAAAACCCCATCTCCATCCCCCCATCACGGCCGCTCACGCCCCCCCTCACTGATCGTGGACTCTTCATCAGAATCAGACGAGGGGGATTCACGAGGAGAGGTACACATTTTAGTGATTCTGAAATTACTAACATAAACATAGAATTATATAAACTTCATAAAAACGTAGTATGTTTGCACTACTATATTCTGCATTTGTGACTATGATTTCTTAGAGTCGAGTCTAATTCAGAAAACTGGTAAAGAGAACTGCTGGATTTTAGCAATTATATTTCTCAACCCATGTATTCTCTTAAACCAGAACTCCAAAATGGATTTGGGTTGTATTACGATAATGAGTACGAACTTTTGTCAAGTAGCCCACCTCCGGTTCACCCCCAGCATACCCAAATACAGCGCTTCTAGCTGATGTTAAAGGTCTCATTCCATTGTTTTTTCATTCATTTAAAATATCTAGTTGTGGTCTTTAGTATAAATGAATGCTCCGGTCATCCAGTATAACACTGCTTAAGTCCGGTGTAGGAGTGGGTGGGGAGAAACGATAGAATTTCAGCTTTTGCTCTTGAATATTCACACATTCAAACATATCGCCTCTGATTGGCTAACAGCACTGCGAAGGTGGAGGTACTGACAATTTTACAGTAATAACAGTCTTTGCAATGTTATATGTTACTTTACAACATGTGCAATAATGCCCTGCTAAGTGCAGTTCAGCCACTGATCTAGTCTTGGTGGGCGGGGCCATGAATACTAATTGACGGGTTGATGTAGACACGGTGCTTTTCCTGATCGACTCGTTTTTCTAAATATTTTCTTTTAATAGCTGCTGCAGAGAATGAGGATGAGTTTCATCATGTGCAGCATCATAAACAACTCAGAGAGACCCGCTGTATTTCACTAACAACAAGAAAAAGTGGATTTTAGCAGAAGGAGAAGTTTAATGTTGTTTACTACACGTTTTCTCTGTGCAGATGTTTGATATTTATGTAGCTACAGCTGACTACACCCCGATGGGGATGAGTAAGGACAGCATTGCTCTGAAAGAGGGTCAGTATGTGGAGGTTCTGGACTCGGCTCATTCACTGAAATGGCTTGTTCGCACTAAACCCACCAAAAACACACCATCACGCCAAGGCTGGGTCTCTCCAGCGTATCTCGACAAGAAACTGAAGGTAAGTGCAGGAGAGCAAGTTTCAGTCAGCAGCGTTTTCTGTGTTTATCTGTGTCTTTAGCTTAAATTCAGTTACTGGTTGAAACCTTAACTATAAAAAACAGAATAAAAGCAAAATTTAATTTTACTAAGCAAATTTACTACATAACATGAAACACACAAACTGTCCCTTTTATTGTGTCACAACTTCTTGATGAATGGACCAATAGAAATTCTCCAAAATGACTTGAAACTCATTTTATGTTGACTTCCATTGAAAGTTAAGAAGGTTTTATTTCTCTCCAGTAAAGTTGCTGTTTTGGGGATACATGTTTTTCACTGGACAGCGGTGATATGCATATACACAGCTCTGGAAAAAATAGTAGGCCATTTAAAAATTATAATTTTCTTTGATTTTACCAAATTGAAAACCTCTGGAATATAATCAAGAGGAAGATGGATGATCACAAACCATCAAACCACCAAACTGAACTGCTTGAATTTTTACACCAGGAGTAAAGCAGCATAAAGTTATCCAAAAGCAGTGTGTAAGACTGGTGGAGGAGAACATGATGCAACCAAGATGCACGAAAAAAATGTTATTAACGATCTGTTGTGTTGTTCATTAGCCTGCAGAAACAGGAGATGCTCCAGAGACTCCAGGAGAGGAGGTTACAGAGGGGGAGTATAAAAGAAGACTTTGGTGAGTTTATTTAAACACACTGTATGATTATTTTCTGTAGTGTGTATGATGCATATTAATGTGAGTTACACTACTCTCTTTTTCTTTTGCAGCCAACTGATCCAGGAGCTCATCAACAGTGAGAACGAGTTCGTAAAGGAGATGGATTTCTTTACATCACACCATCTGCAGCGTATTGATGAAGAAAACACTCCGTCTGAAATCCGTAATCATAAGGAGGCAATCTTCCGAAACATTGGAGACATCAAGTCTTTTCACAGCAGGTACACAACTATCCAGGAAAGGAAATTCCACGTTCAAATAACATTATTTCAGCTTAATTCATGATTAAAATTGCAACAGGATTCCCTGTCTGTAATACACAGAAAAGATGACTCTAATATTCTACTATAAAAATCGATATAGCAAATAAATCCAATTAACAGGGTTCATACTCTCATGAAAAACGTGGAAAAGTCATGGAATTTGAAAAAAGTTTCCAGGCCTGGAAAAGTTTTGGAAAATAAAAATACCCAGAAGGTTTGATACAAAATTTAGAAAAGAATCTTGTTTAAACCTTTTTAACCTTGTTTATTTGTTTTAGAAATGTTCATTTTTAAATTTCTTGTGTTTTTTAACAGCTCTCTGCTCCCCGGCCTGAAAGACTGTGATACAGATGATGATATCGCAATGCGTTTCCTGAAAAATACACAAGGATTTGAGAACTATCTGCAGTACTTCGTGGGCCAGACTGGAGCACAGGCCGCTATTAGTGAGAAAAATGTTCACCACTACTTTAAGGTATGCTAAAAGAAAATGTATTTAAGTGTAAAAAGTACAAAAATACAAAATGTACTGTGTTTCATTTATCTCACTTTAGCAGTAGTCATGGAACATTCCACCAATAGTTCTGTGGTGCGATGTCTACTATGTCATTATGTTGTCCTTGTTGGAGTTTTTTAGTTATTCATCCAGAAAAAAAACAGTGCGCTGGGTGGGGGCGGGGCAGAATACGGCGGATGTTAGGGTCAAACTTGGTGGTTTAATTAACTTAAAAAATAATAATATTAAAATAATGCATTACTGATTCCAAATGAAAAACATGCGTTAATTTTTTAAAGTTGACAGCTCTACTTATGAGACAAAATATGTTATATATGTATGTTATGTACGATTACTATTGCTGTTGATGTTTGATGACTATTTAGTAATTTTGCAGAGGATTTAAAGTGAGCTGTTAACTAATGCACAAAATATTACTCTTATTTAGGAATACACAGATTCTGAACTGGCAAATCTGGACCCCTCTGAAGGTCCGGTGCTGAGTATCAGTAGCTATCTTCAGAGACCGCTGGAGAGAATCCAGAAATACAAGGACTTCTTAAAGGTAACTGTATATGTTATTGTATGCTTTATTATTTGCCATCATGATTAAAGGACCAATAGAAATAATTATTTTTTACACTAAAGTGTGAAGTTTTCATTTTCACGAATATACATGAAGGTTTTTTGCATGAAAACTTGTTAAGATTTGATCCTGCAAGAAATCTTTATTGAATTAAATGATAAGTAATAAAAGATGAATTTACATGCCGTTGTTTTATTGTGTTCTTCAGGAACTGATCAGAAATAAGGCGAGGAATGGGCAGAACTGCTGTCTCCTGGAAGAGGCGTACACCATGGTCTCCTCACTTCCCACCCGCTCTGAGAACACTCACCACGTCTCCCTCATCGAGAACTACCCTGCTAACCTGGAGGCTTTAGGAGAACCAATCAGACAGGTACAGATAAACACAACTAACTCTCTATGAGCAATATTTCATATTTTGGAAATCTGTTGACTGAAAACTTGAGAAGAACAAAGGCTCTAACCTTACTCACACCTGACTGCACTTTACCTTTCAACCAAACACCTTCAACTGAGAAAAAACAGAAGAAACGTCTTTAAAAAGTACTTAAAAAGATCTAAAGGTTAATGTAAATGACTTAACAACTTAATATTGAAAGGTATTCATATTTATGATTCGTGATTTTTCCATGATTTTAGGACTTATTTAAATAAATGTCCTATTTTATCAAAATCTCTATATTTCACAGAAAGGCAGAAATGTTAGAATATACATTTTTATCATTGGCCACATGAGAAATGTAAATTACATGTTCAAGTCTTTATTTGTATAATTTGTGTAAATTAAATTCATTTAATGACTTTAATAACTTTAATAAACAGGCATGAGAACAAAACAGAGTTATTTAATACAGAATAGAATATTTCAGTATTTTACTTGTACTTTTTAGTCTGATTATATGTTTTAACTTTGTCTGTTTGACTGTGTTGTTTGCTGTGTTTTGCTGCTGAAATATAGTTCTCTGTCTGTTATGTGTGTTTTTAGGGTCCCTTCACGGTTTGGGAAGGTGCTCCAGGAATCAGAACATCTTCTCGGGGTCATCGCCGTCACGTCTTCCTCTTTAAAAACTACGTCATCATCTGCAAACAGAAACGAGAAACAAACACGGACACGCAAGCGTATATATTCAAGAACATGATGAAGGTACAGCAGCTTATTAATATTCAAAGAGTATAAACTGTGATATATAAAAAAGAGTTGCCCCGGATTATCAGCCCATTTTAGAATAAGACAACAGTATAGACAACAGAATTAATAAACACACAATGTAGTTTCCATTTATTATTGCTCCATTTATTTAAGTTAAAGTTAATTTAAAACCCAAACCCCCTTGCTAATAATAATAATAAGTGTATTGCTGAAGTCAAACATTGGAGAAAAATTGCAGTAAATCTTTTACCTTGCTGTGAAGGAGTTTTGGAACACACTTCTTCCCAGATTTGTTTTAATTCAAGGCAAAGCAAGTTTATTTATACAGCACCTTTCATACACAACACTCATTCAAAGTGCTTTACAAATTAGAAAATACACAGAGAAGTCAAATTAAAAAACATGTAAAAGAATAACAGCAAAAATGGTATTAAAAAAGCAAAATAAGAATAAAGCTTCACCTACACAAGAGGGTTTTTCAAGCATCAACTTAAAGATTTCATTGAGTTTGACTAGACTGTGACATGATGTGCTGCTTTTTGAGACCTTCTACCCTTTTCCACATTTCCAGACACATTCTATTTAAAGTAGTGTAGTTTTTTGTCTCTTCGTTTGTGTGTGCAGCTGTTTTAAATGTGTTTTATGAATAAATGTGTCCACATTTGTGTAAAATCACTTTTTGAATTCTGTCTGTTTTGCAGCTCACAAATATTGATGTGAATGAGACTGTGGAGGGAGACGAGAGGGCGTTTGAGATCTGGCACGAGCGTGAGGACTCGGTCAGGAAGTACACTCTGCAGGCACGAACCGTAATGATCAAAAACTCCTGGCTCCGGGACCTCCGTAACCTCCAGCAGCGCTACAGCATGCCGGCATGGAGTGAGTACCCTTCATACTGCACCAGGAGCTTTCATTACAAAAAAGTGTATTATTTTATTACAGAATTACACATTGTGGAGGAAATTGCACCAAAATTTGAGCCACTCAAATAGTTCTAAATTATTCTAAAGACACAAACAAAGAAAAATGAAGAAAAAGATTAATAGAAAGCATGCTCTCACTCTCCTCTCATTTACAGCCATCTTTATACCCCTTCTGGGTGCTACAAAACATACTAGAACAATTCATACTGTAGGAAAGCAGCATGTACCACCAATTACCAGCAGAGGGCTTGGACACTGCGCTGGAAGAGCTGGTGGATCTGGAACAAAAAAAACTCCAAGTCCCAGAATCCCTAGCAGTAATCAGCACTGAACAGAGAACAGAGTTCTCTGTCGCACCTTTGTAGACAGGGTGACCTGTAACAGTGGGTAAAAGAGGAATAAGATGAGAAAAGAAGAGAAAAGACAAAAAAGATTCAATCTTTGTTTTCTCAACAATTAAGGTCATCCTACCCTGACATATAAAGAGACATAATCAAAATTGGTGCTATTTAAACTAAAACTAAAACTTCAGCCAGTATTTTTTTATTTTATTTTAACTGTGCGGTACGTCACAGTAATCTGTGTGCAAACCACCATACACTTAGTCCCATTTCCACACTTAGGGTTGCCAAGTATAGAACACAACAGCACACAAGCAGTTAGCTGCAGCCATGGAAAATGGTGAGCTGGCTATTTTTTTGTTTTGCTGAACGGGTAATCACTGAGCTTCAGTAAGGTTTTCTAACCATAGCTAAGAAATCTCCCTCCACCACGGGCATTTTAAACAGGGCAAACGTATTTAATTCAGTTTACTCGATGATCACATGTTTATACATATGATTGTATGAATGAACAAAGTGTGTGCTTTCAATTTTTAGTTATTTATGTTCGTGAGGCATGTTTTTAATACAGAAGTTTGTGTATGTGTGTGTCTGATTGTAAACAGGTCCTCCAGATTTTGACGCGGTGTTGACGGACTGCACGGCAGAGTTGGGACAGACAGTTAAACTGGCCTGTAAAGTTACTGGATCACCCAAACCTGTCGTGACCTGGTTTAAAGGTAAGCGTGAGAAACACTGAAATTAATAAATCATAGATTATAGACTCTGAATGAAGACTTTTGAGTCAAGATTGATTCAACAATTCAATTGTTTTAGCTAAATAATCTCAAATTAATAGATAAATTGATTAATGATCTCAGTATGAGCTGTATATTTACCCCAGTGCTAAACAGTTTTAAATGAAATCTAAAACATTTCACAAATGCCGAGACATAGAAATTGCTGCCTGTTTCATACATAGACCTCATCTCAGTACAATATATCAGAATGTTTGGAACAAAATCCATGTTATGTGTTTGTATTTCAGTGTAAATAATTCCTTAATTAGGGCTTGGGGTATCCTGATCCAGGGCAGCAGGTTCAGTCCAGGCATTTTCTACCCAATAAACATCAGATTTTTAAGCCATTTACACCATCATTATTCAGCGTCTTCCACAAAGATGTTTTCCAATTCTGTATAAACTGACCTTTTAACAAAAAAAATACATAAAAACATTTGTATTAAGAATGTTACCCTGTGGTAGATTATTTCTAAGGGCGCAACAATGTTTTTTTGCTGGCAAAATGAAAGATGTGTTTGCCACACATCTCAGTAAACTAAGTTTAAATTAATATACAGAGTAAATACATATGGGTTAATGTATATTTTATATGTAATTAGATGGACGCACTGTGGAGGTGGACCCTCACCACATCATTATCGAGGACCCCGATGGCTCCTGCACTCTCATTCTGGATAACATGACGGCTGAAGACTCAGGACAGTACATGTGTTTCGCCACCAGTCCTGCAGGAAACGCCAGTACCCTCGGCAAGATCACCGTACAGGGTGGGTCACGAGGCCGGGCGGACTTACAGGCTTCAGTTTCCTTGAGTTTAATTGTCAAATGTATTTATATTTAATATGTGTTTAATTTTTATGTTTTTTTTCTCCCACTATTTGTAGTGCCACCGCGCTTCGTGAACAAGTTAAGAAATGCTGCTTTTATCCCAGGAGAGGACGCTCAGTTCACCTGCACGATACAGAGTGCTCCCAGCCCCAAGATAAGGTCATTATTTATATCTTTACGTGTGTTACTGCACTGACATCTTGCATGTCATAGGGTAGGAACGAGCATCATGTCCCATGACTTTTGCCACGTCCCATAGAAGCCAAAGAACACGTCACTGAACTGTAGATTATATATATATATATATATTTATATAATCTCCTGCACTGAATGTGGATGTGAAAGTGACTTTTCTGTTCATACATACAGTTTTAGTCACGTTTAATTACATTAATTCCAGTAACTAGTAATGATAAATGACCACGCAACTGTTCCATCCATCTGGCACCCACTATCTGACCTCATTCCAACTTGCCATGAGCACGCTGACTTTCAGCGTTCAGCCTGGCTCACAAGATAACACCTAACAACTTATACTTTATCCCTAAAGTAACATGTCATTATCAATTTACAATTGATTAAAAAATTTCAATCGGTAATGGTGGGTAAAATTTTACTCGAATGGTTCATTGTTGATGCCTTGTACATAATCAACTGATGTTCAACTAAATATCCATTAAATGCAATTGAATTGAATACTATCAGTCAACTGTTCACCGTGCAGCTTGACTTATGTCGTGTCAGTGTGTCTTTGCTGTCGTAACGACGGGAAAAGTACACCTTGTGCGACTTGAAACACGTAAAAGGCATGAACTAATAAACTCTTAATTATTCATGGCTGTGGTTAATTTTGGAGGTAACGTGAAATAAACCAATCAAAGTGTCTCTTGCTCATCATTCCCTTTAAGAGTCTGGGGTGCTCTGACTTTTGCGGATTGCTATTTTAACGGCGCAGGTCTTCTGCACTTCTGAATATTTTCTTTTACTAGCTGCTGCAGACAATGGAGGATGAGTTTCACAAACAACAAGAAAAAGAGGATTTTAGCAGAAGGAGACCTTTAAACATGTATAACATTTTTTAAAGTAATGTTTTCAGTATTTAAATGTTCCCTCTCTTACCTGTTCAGGTGGTTTAAGGAGGGAAAACTGCTGACAGACCAAGAGAAGTATCAGACGTACAGTGAATCACGCAGTGGAGTGGTAGTGCTGGTCATTAAGAACCCTGGAGAGAGAGACCTGGGGCATTACGAATGCGAGGTACAGTAGACTAACTTAATATATGTAAATAAACGTACTATATAATATACCACATGCAGTAAAGTACCATAAACTTTACCTATTAAAATGTACTTTTTAATGCTACACTACATATTTTATTATAATAAATATTAATTGATATTATTATATGCTTTATTTGTAGCTGTCTAACTACCTGGGCAGTGCTAAGTGTGCAGCAAATCTAGTGCTTCCCACAGTGGCAACAGCAGCAGATCACAGAGGAGACCAGGCTATTACTATTGAAGGTACTTTATCCTGAATTACACATCATTAACAAAATAAATATGCCTAAAATATAATGAAACAGATGTTAGATTATCAAACTAGAGTGTCTTTATATGTGTATACATATATACCTACTATTTATAGGGAGATATCTATATATATTTATAACTTTTTAAACTTTTTTTAATCATTGCATTTTTATTCATTTTAATTTTTTGTCTATTTTTTTCTTTTCAGTTACAGAGCAGGAGACCAGAGCGCCTAAGAAAACTATAATCATGTAAGTCTGCACAATTACATAAACAATTTGAGTTCTAGTAAAGTACTGTGTATTGTGTACTTTTTGTTAAGTTAATTGTCTTTTATACATATTAGGTAAATAGAAATCCTAGGAAGCTTTAATGCCCACACGTGCTGGTGGATGTGGGCCGAAAAACTCCAAGTCCCAGAATCCCAAGCAGTAATCAGCACTGACCAGGCTCAGCTGTGAGATACAACATTAAAAACTGCAGTTAAACCTCAGTTCTCTGTCGCACCTTTGTAGAGGCGACTACATATACAAAACTGTAATAAAAAAAGACTTTCGTCTAAAGTCAAACGAGTGCTGGATGTTAATCTACACAGATTTCTCTCCTGAAAACTGTTTATTTGTGTGATTAAAACACTTCTGTTTATTTACAGTAAACTTAGATTACTGAAATTCTCCAACACTAAGGCTGGAGCATTAGCATTAGCCCAACAGCGCTATAGTGACAGGGGGATATTACCTAATGGTTTGTCCTACATAGCTTGATTTAACACGGTAAACATGCAGACTACAGTCTAATATACTTGCCTCTGAATGACACGATTAGCAGCTAATGCTAATGCTGCTCCAGAGGTGTTAGCCAGTTTTAGCAGCAGGCAACAGGCCTATAATACTCACCTCTGAATGGTGAAATAGCGAAAATATCAAGATAAATTCACAAAATATAATAGAGAGTAGGAAAGTAGCAACATGAACATGAAATCCAGAGTGCAAATTTTCTAAAGCAGCATGAATAAGTGTGAATGAATTATATATAGAGAGAGATTTTATTTATGCACATATACAGATTCACAAATTCATAACAGTGTAGGAAGAAAAAAAGTAGTCAAGCAACATATAATAAGACAAGACAACAGGCGGGGGGGTGTTATTGTAGTATTAAGTTTCGAGCAGGTATGTTGAAGGAAGAGAGAAAGTATTTACATAAGATTGTACCAGTGCTTCATTGATAATTTGCTATTGAAGAATTAAAGATGCTTTTTTATTATTTCCGTGTGCAGAGAGGAGACCATCACCACTGTGGTGAAGAACACGCGAATGAAGCGCCATATGTCCCCTCGCCCGTCCTCTATAGGAGCTCACCATCGCTCTGAGACGTCCACCCCCGAGCCCCCGAGACAGAGACGCACAGTGTCCCGAAAGCCTGTCCCCACTCTCTACGTTACAGAGCCTGAGGGGGCCACGGCCAGACCCCCCAAATGGGTGGAGGTGGAGGAGATTATTGAGTATAAAGTGAATAAATCTCCAAAACTCCCCAGGAGACGAGGAGCTTCACCAAGCCGGAGACACCCACCACCACCACCTCCATCTGAGAACCCAAACGCCAACAACTCCAACAACAAACTAGTGGAGGAGAAGCAGATGCAGATGAAGATGTCCATTTCCGGTGTGGTGGACTCACAGTCAGCTTTATCTTTAAACAGTGAGGAGAACGTAGCTTTAGAGGAGAGCGACGGTGTGCTAGAACTGGATTATCTAGTGGAGGAATCGGATGGAGAATGTGATTATGATTATAATGATGATGAGCACAAGGACAAAGACATGGAGGACAGCGAGGACAATGAACAAGCGATGGACTGTGGATTCGTTCCTGAAGGAAGTAAGATGTTCTCTCTGGAAGATCTGGAGGATTATGTTCCTGAAGAAGGCGAGACGTTCGGTTGCTCCTCAGACTCGAACGTTCCTCCAGAAAAAGAAAAAGCCTGTGAAATCTCTGTGCTGCAGAGAGATATAAACACGCCTACTGTTGGACAGCCTGTCCTTCTAAACGTAGGGCGTCCAATAGTAAATCCAAGGCAATACCACACTGGATTCTTCAGTCGATTTAAAGAACATGTTTCTAATCTATTTGACACGTCTGGATCTACATCTACATCTGTATCTGGATCTAGATCTGCATCTGGCAGCAGTATGGAGTCAAAAGGAGAGAAGATCATACCCATCCACATCAACAGAGCATCATCAACCCAGATATTCAGAGCTGAATCATCATCCGGCGCTCAGGCGAAGCTGGACGTGCATCCCAGCTTCTGCTCAAAGCTCCAGAGAAAAGCGTCTGGAGGTCAGCAGAGCTTTAAAACCCAAATCTCCGCTCACACGTACGACTACGCGCCGGTCGGACAGTCGCTCACGCTCCAGATCACCAAGAAACAGCAGCAGTGAAAAGAGAAAATGATTTGAAATGTTGAATATTGAAATATTGAATTTTAAAAATCGCCTACCTAAAGTTTCAGACTTTGTCTTAAAGGGGAACATGTGCAGTGTACAGTGGTGGTGTTCTTGCATGAATGTAAAGAATCACGTTGATTGATTTTTCAAATTATTCAAGAATTTTCAAGAATAGTTAAAAAAAAAAGGGTAATGCAAATGAATGCTGATCATTCCAGATTGTGCTGCCATTTTATTATATTATAAAATATTCTTTAAAAAATAAAGCTGTATTTGGGCTGAAATTTTTAGGAAATATAACCATGCATTTGCTAAAATGCACTAAAATATGTGGACAAATAATAATAATAATAATAATATAAAAAAAAACATCATTAGACACTGTATAGCAATTTTAAAAAAATATATGTGCTGTGCAACAAAGACCTTATTATTACTCTTATTACTGTTAATATAAGTATAATCTTTAACTGTCAGCATTGCACAGAAAGACTCGACTCTTGTTGTCTACGAGTGAAATCTCATCTCATACCAACAAATAAGAGTAAATGATCTATTTTACATAGGAATTTATCAATCTTCTGCATGCATGTTGTTCACGCCACTATACTATAAGTATTATATATACAGCTCTGCAAAAAAAATAAGAGAGCACTTAAAAATTATGAGTTTCTTTGATTTTACCAAATTAAAAACCTCTGGAATATAATCAAGAGGAAGATGGATGATCACAAACCATCAAACCACCAAGCTGAACTGCTTGAATTTTTACACCAGGAGTAAAGCAGCATAAAGTTATACAAAAGCAGTGTGTAAGACTGGTGGAGGAGAACATGATATGTGATTAAAAACCAGGGTTATTCCACCAAATATTGATTTCTGAACTTTAAATTTGGGAGAAATGTTGTCTGTAGTTTATAGAATAAAACAATAATGTTCATTTTACTCAAATATAAACCTATAAATAGCAAAATCAGAGAAACTGATTCAGAAACTGAAGTGATCTCTTTATTTTTTTTC
Organism: Astyanax mexicanus; assembly: GCF_023375975.1. Lineage (NCBI taxonomy): Eukaryota > Metazoa > Chordata > Actinopteri > Characiformes > Acestrorhamphidae > Astyanax > Astyanax mexicanus. The sequence goes on from NC_064413.1 coordinate 677,492, forward strand.
CCAGAGCTGTATATATATATATATATATATATATATATATATATATATATGTATATATATATATATATATATATATATATACATATATATATATATATATATATATATATATATATATATATATATATATATACTTATAGTGGAAGTTGACAAATGAATGCAATAGGATATATATTTAAAACTGTAGTGCTTATACACTGCAGAACTGTCTAATAATAATTGAACGCCCTATCAAAAACGCAGGGTAGAGCAGACTGTGTTTTGAAAGGAGCACCATTGTATAGAGATTAAAATATTACTTAAACATACATATTAAATATATGTTAGAAACGATGAACAATGAAATGATTAATAATGAAATGAATTTACGTGTTTAAAAACACCATGATATTGACTATTTTTATAACTGAAACATATGCGTGTGGAGAGCTTTACTTCTGAAAGAGTGATATTTAGGAGTATATATGTTTCCCTCTTTACTCTGGTCGTGTTTATTTACCTCTGTTCCCCTGGTTGTGCATGTGCATGATGCAGGATCTGCGTTTCCTGCGTACAGACTGAACTCCTGTGGGTCTGGAATCGTGTGATTGTGATTTACTGATCATTTATATGTGATATCAGGACTTCACTTAAGAGCTCTGTGTAATCATTGTGTATTTGGATGAATTTGAAACTGAATATTCATAATCTCATAATTCACTATACAAAGTGCCTTGTTGTTGTTTTATTTTGTGCAGTACAGTGAAGAGTTTATCACCTGTAACTGAAACAGTACTGAAGCTACAGGACTTTTACGATTAAATGCACTGAACCGGAACGGGTTTGAGGTTTAAAAATCTGTCTGTTTGTGATTTTAACAGAAAAATTGTGCATAATTAGACAGAAAGTAGAAGCAGTTAAAGCATGTTAAAGTTTGGGTAGAAATTAAATTGGACAAATTAAATATATATTGTTATTAATTTATTTGCTTTTTTGTTTTATTGAGACGTAAGCACAGCCTCTGTCACGACACAAACATAAAACAGTGTTTTTAGTCAAATTGCTTTTTTTTTTGCATTATATTATTGTTATATAACAAATCGTTTAAATTGTTTAAAAATCATCAGTCTGGTCTGTATATTTGGAGGTGTTTTCTGGTTGGTAATGTTGTGAAATCCATTTTTCCCTCCACCTGTACAAACAGTGCAAGTGCCACTGGCTGCAACACAACACTGAAGCCTCACAGTTGGAAAGTGTTTCTCGTGATGAACTTTTAGTCCCTTCTTTCTTCGATTTCGACTTGTTTTGCTAAAACTAATGATTTATTTTGGTAGTCGACTAATCTGACGATTATTTTTCCGATTAGTCGAATAGTCAATGATTATTTCTCTGATTGCAGTGCAAAGGCCTTCTGTTTCTAGCTTTCTCTGTCTTCGCTTCAAAATGAAGATGATAGAAACAGCTGAACATGGGATTTAAATGCTTTTAAATTGTGGAAAGATTAAATGTGGAAAGTGTTGTTATTTACTGGGGAAATGTGTAATCTGCTATTTAAATAGTTAAATAAAATAAAATTATTTTGTTTGTTAATTAATTATAATTAATTCAATAACTTAACAAGTCCGTCCTTAAGTGAATGATATTTAGTATTTATTTATTTGCTTTTCTGTTTGTTTGTTTTTTGCTGTGTTTATTTATGTCATTAATTAGAATTAATTACAATTAGTTCATTAATTAGTTTGTTTATCTATTTATTTTATGTGATATAAGATTACTTTTTCGGTTTGGTTGAGCAAGGGTCTTTCGAACAACAATTTGCTGTTTTATTTCATGCTATTTTCAAAGATATATTATAATATGTTATGTACTTCTGCATAAATTAAATTGATTAACTTTATTAGATGCGCAGCTTCTACAGGCAGTACGGTAATTGGCTGTTATTCGCTGCCGGTGTGAACAGCCCGGAGCGTCAGGAAGCGTCAGTATCAGTGTCAGCAGCTCCTCCCAGTTAAACCAGTGAAATAAAGTTCCCGGATCCGGTTCTGAGGTCAGTTTTAGTGGATTATATCCGCTCACTGTTCGGGGTGATAAATCACAATAACGGTAAAAACACCGGGTATAAAGTTAAACTGTACCGGAGTGTTTGAGGCGCCGGTGGAGAATATTCAGCTTCTCTCTCCGGTGTTCCGTCCAGTTCTGCCCCCCGTCCATATCTGCTACTTAGGGGCACTGCGCATGTGCTGAGCCAGGGGGATTTTTTAAAAAGGGGTTTAATGTGTTTTTATGGTTGAGATTATTTTATATTTATTATTTTATCATTAATAAAGTGTTGTGCGGGTTTTGTACAGAGAAGGGGGTAACAGATCCAGCATGGCCGCTGACTGGCTCGGATATGGATACGCCGCTCTGGTGGCGCTAGGGGGCGCAATTGGTTACATAAATGCAGGTAAAGTATTTAAAGGTAAATTATTATTTTTATGATAATTATTATTATTATTATTATTACTACTATATACTTGCTGCTACTAGATGTCCACAATTTCCTCTGGGATCAATAAAATATCGATCTATCTAGAGAAGGTAAATTTACCACTTACTCAGGATTTCAGGAAAAATATAGTTAATCTAAAAAAAGGTAAAAAAAAAAAAAAAAAAATCTTACAAACAGTATAAAAGGTCTGCAAAATTCATTATTCATCATGAGTTTTAAAAAAAGCCCCGAGCTGCATATTTAAATAGACAGTGACAAACTTAGAATAAAATAAATAAATAAAAAATAACAATGTAAGGTGCTACTTTCACACACTGCTTTTAAAGTCTGTGTTAAAATAAATAAAAATAACTCGACTGTCCCCAATCAGGTTTCATCACATCGCACTGATTAATGATTCATGATTAATGTGATTTCTGATCTCATTTCTTCATGTTTTGACCCAAAATGCTTTTGAATAAGGGTTAAGAAAATCTAATTTCTGATCACTGTGATTATTATTATGATTATTATCAAACTTTCAAAGGGATGCAAATCGTTGTAACTATTTTTAATAAAAACATTTACATAATATCTGTATTGATAGTTGCAGTATCATGCAGTAGTTTTGAACATTGTCCACCAGACGGCGCTGTGGTGTGATCATTTAATTGATTTAATCTTTTTAAGCTCTATGGAGCTTAATCACAGGGTAAAGCACCAGTCTGGAACCTATAGAGTTCCTCCTCCCTCAAATTTAAATATTAAACTTTTAAAACACTTATAAAATCCCAGATATTGACTCATTTTAGATCTTATATTTGTTGCAGCATAAAACTGTGATTTTCATACAGTGGCTCATCTGCAAAAGTGGCAAAAGTATTTATACAACCATTTTATTAAGATTTAATGTGATAGACCAACACAAAGTAGTGCATAATTTAAGATAAAATTACTTTATTCAAATTCGCATTGAAAACTTATTCCATATTCTGAGCTAATTATCTATATAGCTATTATTAATAGCTATTAAATTTATTCCCAGAAACTTAAACTCAACAACTTAAGCTCTATTGGTCTCTTCAGGTTTTCTCTTCAGCTCTCATTCGCTATTGCTCATTATAGTTATTACTTCCTGTCATATGTGTGCTTATAGTTTTATGAATATACATATTTTGGCGGAGATTGTGACTTTAAGCTGTATATATTTTATAGGCAGTATGATGTCATTAATAGCTGGACTGGTCTTTGGAGTTTTGGCAGCGATCGGTTCGCGGCAAATCTCTCAGAATCCAAGAAATGTGTGGTTAAGTCTTGGTAAGTAAATGAAAAACCTGTTTTTAAAATATTATGGGAAATATATGTTCTGCATAAACAATGTGATTTTATTTGGCCTTTTTCTTCCTTTTTTGTTGCTACACCCACTTTACACAACTTACAACCCAGATGTTACATTAAAATTAAACTACTGATTTATACACACATTTTTTACTATTATTCTCTATTTTCTTTAATAATAATAATATGTTTTGTTTCTATAAACATACAATTATTTATATTTAATTATGCACACAGATCATTATTCCATAGAAAGGAATTGGATTTAGGGGAAGTAGGTTATCCTCTTATAGTCATTACCTAAATTAAAAAGTAAAATGTAAAAGCACTGCTTTTATTTTATTTTGCAATTACTGCACCATATGAGGTACTCTTGTTTCTTTTATTCAATCAGGGACCTATGGGACTCTGGCAGTAGTGATGGGTGTGAGATTTTTAAACTCATGGAAAGTAATGCCAGCTGGAATAATGACAGGAACCAGGTATTTTATTATATTTATTTAGGTATTTATTATATTTGCATTTAAAGTGGTTTAAAGTGATATTATGTCAGAATTTTTGCGTTATTTGTTTGCTACTGGGCTCCACCTTGCAAATCAAGCTGTTATTTTAAGTTAAAAAATAATCTTTATAAAATGTTTCTTTAATTTATTTCTGGGAAATCTCATTTTCATGCTTCATGTTGTTTTTTTCCTGCTCTGCAGTTTATTCATGTTTGTGAGAGCAGCACTGATCTACCTGTGGCAGCAGAAGAAATCAACATGAAAGAATCTACATTCAATATTAAAGATCTACTTCATTTACATCTGTACTTACACAGTTGGTCATAAGACAACTTGCAAATCTTGTTTAATATGAAAGTCCTGTATTGATTTAAGTGATGAAAGTAATTTTGTGTTTACAGTGGGTTTTTCAAAATTTGTGAACTCTTTAGAATTTCCTTAAAGTAGTTTAGAAAAGAATTGCTGCCTTCCAGCATACAAAACCTTATCCTATCAGTGAAACATGGTGGTGGTAGTATCATGGTTTAGGACTGTGCATTTGCTGCATCTGGGCCAGGTTAACTGCCATCATCAAATGAACAATAAATTCTGAATTATACCAGACAATTCTGAAGGGAAATGTCAGGATGTCTCTCTGTGAGCTGAATCTCAAGAAGCTGGGTCATGCAGCATGATAGTGACCCATATCACACAAGCAGCAGTTTGTGGCAGAAGGAAAGCTTAACAGACTATATTATAAAGTTTTCTTCCTCAAGAATAAATAATCAAATCTAATAGTATTGTATAATTTTATTATTCTTATCTACTTTTAGCATGTGTGAAGATCTGATCAAGTTTTTCTCAGATTTTTTAAACCATATTTTTTATATATTAAGAAATATACACAATTTTAAAGATAAACACTCTATATTCTGTCCAACATTGTTGTGTTTCTTTTGTAGATCTGTTTATTTCTTACGATAGACCACACAAAAGGCCTCAAATGACTAAGATGTCAAAAGACTTTTTGCGTCTCTATTCTCCATCAGTAGGTGTGAAACTTCTCCCCAGCGGTTGCTCCCAGTCCAGCTGGTGCTCCCAATCCTCCCAGCAATGCTCCCCAGTTACAATTAAAGCATTAATTAGCCAAACACTGTGTACTTCATGCTGAAGGTGTATCCGTGGCTGCGTTTGTGAGCATTACGGAAACGTACATCGCCTGACCTGCAGTTCAGTCATTAAGTCTTCAGAGACCTCTGATACAAGTCGACTGTTTATTCTCCTCTTTATCTTTCATCTCTTTCAAAATTCAGATTATTTATCAATGCTTCTTTGTTTATATTTCCATTCCTTATTACAAAAACTGAAACTGAAAATATACAGTAGTATGTTTCTATTTGATGTACATAGCATTATACACATTATTATATACAATTCAGTCAAACCTTGTATAATATGTATAATATCATTAAATACAGTTAAACTGATTATTTTAAAGGAATCTCTTTTGTTGTCCACAATCTCTTTAGCTTATGGAAGAGAATGTGTTTATCTGATGTTGCCATTTATAGGTATATGTTTGATTAAATTGAGCATTGTTGTTTTATTCTATGAACTAAGGACAACATTTCTACCAAATTCCAGTTCAGAAATCAATATTTGGATGGAATAACCCTGTTTTTTATCACAGTTTTTTTATGCATCTTGGCATCATGTTCTCCTCCACCAGTCTTACACACTGCTTTTGGATAACTTTATGCTGCTTTACTCCTGGTGCAAAAATTCAAGCAGTTCAGTTTGGTTTGATGGCTTGTGATCATCCATCTTCCTCTTGATTGTATTCCAGAGGTTTCAATTTATTAAATCAGAAGAAACTTATAATTTTTAAGTGATCTCTCTTTTTTTCCAGTGCTGTATGTTTGGATTAAATAAAACTCCATTGCTGTTCCAGAGTATAGAAGTATTAAGACTTATTAAGATATTAAGTTACGATTACGTGAATTATATGTATGTATAAACTTTTTTACACCACTTTTTTGTCATATTTATATGTATCTGTACTGCCCTGCTTGCTTTTTGCATGTGTAAAAATGTAAAAATAATAGTCTAAAAGTAACTGCTAACTAACATTTATTATTTTGGTATTTTATGATGTCATATTTATATATAATTTACCACACATTATCTATATAGTCTAGCAGTTCTGTCATTTAAGGGTAATCTCATCAGCACATTCATTTTCTTTATTTATTTCTTTTTTTGACGTTTATAAGCATTTTTATGCTTAGTTTAATCTTTTTTTCGGGTCGGCCTTTAGGTTTTTATGGTATTTACGGTAAACTGGACAAGCAGTGTCCGTCCGCAAAGGCATCAGGTGATCCAGCTACTGACTCAAAGCGTAGTCAGGCTGTATAAACCACAAAATGACATTCTGCACAAAATGTGAGCTTACTGGTGATTTCGCGATCTTGACCTAAATAGTTTGGGTTGAATTTTGGTTAAAAATGCGTTAAAAAGATTGTGGAAGGCGGCGTTTGTTTTGTTTTGGGATTAATCGGCCTGTTTATATGCGAAACAACATTGACTGTAACCGATTAGCCACAACATGGGGCTGTGCTACAGTCTGCGCCCCCGGTTATTTGGAGATTTAAGCGGATCCATCTCGAACGTGAACTCGGACTCGGACCCGCCGCCCGACCCGTTACTCGCCTCCCGTGTGGGCGAGCCGCGGCAGGAGGACTCCGGGGAAAACAAGAAGACATCACCGCTGCGCACCAGCCAAACACAGCAGCGCTGGGACACGGGCAAGCGGCCGGGCGGGGAGAGCCGTCATGGAGACGCTAACCCCGACGGGCCGCTGATACAGAACGGGAGCGGAGCGGGGTGTAAGGGGACGGTGAAGGAGCGGAGCAGGCGGCTGAAGCTGCTGCCTCCGTCCAGCACGCAGAAACATAAACACTGGGACAAACCGGCGTTGGAGGAGCGGGAGGCCGAGAAGGAGGCGAAGAAAGTCAGTAAGAACATTGACCGAGTCTTAAAAGAACTTAAACGGGAATACAAACAGACTCATCGATTACTCTTATTAGGTAAGAGTCACCACCAACACCTCCTCATTCTCCTTCTGCTGTTCCTTTAATTATTATTCCTCTAACGTTATCAAACCGTACAAATAACTAGCTTAGCTAACTTTAACCTAGTTAGCTTAACTAGCTAGCTAACTGTTTTGTGATATACGTCATTATATTGTTTAATATAAGTTATTCTATTAACTAACTAACTACAGTCTAAACGACATGTCATTATAGCTGTGGAAGAATTAGAAGTTTGTCTCCCAACGTTCAGTAAAGTCAGCTTATTAGTATAAATTGGGTTTTGGAAGAAGACAGGCCTGTAGTTAACTGTCTAACGTCGCTACCTAACATTTCACTCAAAGTTTACCAGCTAGCTAACGCTAGTTAGCTGTAATATGTAAAGTTAGCTTAGCTAGTGAGCTAACTTGCTAACCTAACCCGGTTAGCTAAGTTACTGCATTAGCTAGCGTTAGCTTCCTCACGAGTTACCTTTTTTGTAACTAACCATATATTTCCTCAGAAATAATTGTGATAAACTTTAATATTCTCATTTTAACCCGTGTATTAATGTTTAATTACACTTTTTTTAAATGAGCAAATAAAACAGGCCTGTAGCCTGTGTCATTCAAGTTCACTAGCTGGCTAGGTAATGTAAGCTAACTAACTTAGCTAGTTTGTGATAGACGCTAATAGATATTTTTTTTTACATAACTTAAATTTAGTTTAACTAAAAAACTACAGTAGGTTCAGAAGTAATAGAGGTTTGTCTTTCAACGTTCAGTAAAGTCAGTTTAGTAATATAAATTGAGTTTTGGAAGAAGACAGGCCTGTAGCCTATAGTTAACTAGCTAGCTAACTAACAGTTCACTCAAAGTTTACTAGCTAGCTACAGTCAGCTAACACTAGTTAGCTGTAATAGTTAGCTTAGCTAACTTGCTAACCTGACTCAGTTACTTTATTATCTAACGTTAGCTTTCTCACGAGTTACCAATTTCGTAACCATATATTTCCTCAGAAATAATTGCGATAAACTTTATTATTGTCAGTTTAACCCGTGAAATAATATTATAATTACACTTTTTAAGAGCAAATAAAAACTGTCCTGTAGCCTATGTCAATCAAGTTCACTAGCTGGCTAGGTAAGCTAACTATCTAGGTAAGCTAACTGACTGTTTTGTGATATATGATTTTTATATTTTTATAATATATTTGATTAACTAACTACAGCAAATCAACATTCTAAACAACATGAGCTTTGGAAAATTAGAGGTTTGTCATTCGACGTTTAGTAAAGTCAGTTTAGAAGAAGAAAGGCCTGTAGCCGCCTATAGTAAGTTAGCTAACTAGCTGCTATTTAAGTTCATTTACTAGTTAGGGTTAGCTTACGCTAGTTAGCTGCAGTAGCTAGTTAGCTACGTTTTTAGCTAGCTTTAGTGTTCTCACAGGTTACCATTTTTATAACTAATCATATATTTCCTCAGAAATAATTGCGGTAAATTTTATTATTGTCATTTTCAGATCATTTTAGGCCACAGTTACCTCCTAAAGTTGATTAGTTATAATATTTATATAACTTATATGAGTTATAAATATTATATTCATATTTATGACCTAAAAGGATCGATTTCAGGAAGCTTAACTTTTAAAGTTGTCAATAATAATGCATCAGGTGGTGTAAAGGCATTCGAGTCCTTCTATTCTATTGTGATTACGTTTATTGCATTTTATATTTTAGACCAAATGTCTGTTGAATGCACTATTCTACACTCATAATTACTCAAATGTTGTCTCAGTTAGGGATAAAAGGAGAACAAAAGGAGTAACATTAGCTAATTCTGCCATTATGTCACCAGTACTGACATGATTAACTAACTGGTTTACATAAACTTTACCAAATGCAAAATTTACCAGATGTAAAGAAATTTTCAGCGAGTTTTTCTCACTTACTGCTGCAATGAGAATCTAGAAGATCATGACTTTTGAACCTTCACAAATCACCACAGACTGCGGCAAACCACCAACCACAATAACATCCTGTAGAGAGACTTTACCGCAGGTTTTACCTTTATACCACAATACTCTCACCCCAAAAGCTATTTTTATATCAGCCCTGGGACAGTGGAACCCAATGACTGATGAACCAGTGTACAGTATGTTTCTAGAACATACATTTTTAACCACTTTTTATAAATGGGACTGAGATGATTTACAAAATATATCTTTTTATATTGCACAACTACTTCTTAAAACTATACACTTCTGTAACACTTAAGCAAGTATTAACAGTAAACGTTTATAATGGACATTAATAAAAACACATGGTAGCATTTTAAAATTGTGTTTTTTTTTTTTTTGATAAGTTGCGTATCTTGGTAGAAATCTAAGCCTAAGCTCATTCAGTGTCTGTTCTTGACCTTCCTATCATGTTTTCAAAATTGGTATAATTTCAATCTTCTTTTTAAGGCTACTTTTTGTAAGCTGAAATTTACTTTTTCATTGGCTTTATTGACTTCAAAACTAACATAGTTGATGCCCTCAAAGCAAGAAAGCAAACCAGGTTCGAAGAAAATAATATTCAAGTAGATCGATGCTCAGTTTATAATGTAGAAAATGGCAATTACCAGAATCTGAGATCAAGCTGAGGTCTAGAACAAGAAAAACCTCCTAAAAACACTAAGTTGGCTGCTAAACTATTTGGAATGCTGGTGTGATGTTTTACGTTTTTAATACAGTGACACAAATATGACCTTCACCTCCAAATATGACCTTCACCACAAAACTCAAGGTAAACAAATTCTGTGACATCCAAAATTTAATTTAATGAACGTCCCTCCATCCAGAATTTGCTGAAATTTGACTTTCTTCTTTAGTGAATTGTTCTTTGTGCCACTGGCTGCAACACAATTACAAATCATGATCAATACAACCCCATGCTTTTCTTTACATTTTACAATTTTTTTTCTACAAACACATATTTGCTTGTTGTGACCAAAATGTTCTCAGAACTTGTTTGCATCAGTTTGTTTAGATGTTTCCTTGAAAACGTCTGATGCTGAATTTTGTGGAAAGGATGCAGGACAGGTTCCCGTTTGAAGACACTCACTTCCGTGAGGGTCATATTTGTGCAGGTGTCTCTGCACAATAGAACTGTGCACCTCCACTCCAGAGCCTTAAACTATTGCATTACCTTATCTTTCCTAGCAATCCACCAATACCTTTTTTAGGCTTTTTTTATATTGTTGTTGTGATTATTTTTTATTAAATTGAGCAAATCATAAATAAGACAAGATGGTAAATAAGGACTAATGACTGTTAAGAACAAGCCATAGCCCTAAGATGCAAATTTATAAGATTAATAATCCTTACATCTATAGCTGGGCTATTTTAATCCTGTTCATTGTGATACTGTGAATATGGAGGAGTGTAATGTTAAAATGGCTGTAAATCTGCTTTTCTAATATTCAAAACAAACTAATTGCAGCTCAATTTTTTTAAAACAAAAAGTAAAATAAGTTGTTTCAGTTGTTTATATAGGTGACAACCACCTGTAATGGTTTTACATTATTTATTGTCTTGTTGCATTAGTACAAACCACAAAAAATAACACAAAGACATATGGCAGCACTGACAGCTGTTAAAGACACTGGACATGGAAGAACACAGGAAACAAGACAGGCAACCAGACATGATACTGAACCTGGGACTGGAAAAGGACTGTCATATGAGATGGGGCTCTGGACTGGACAAATGACAGGACTGGCTACTGTATGTGGGACAGGACAGGTAACTGGGCACTGACAGGTTGGAGTGGAGACTGAGTTTGCGCAGACAAAGGTAAACAAATAGGTAGACATGTGGGGGTAGTATAGCATCTCCTCTGTATTACAAAAAAATTGTATGTAGTACAATTACCATTTTATTACTCATTATTAACAGGATTGCCCTATACACATGCACTCACGTGCACGTTATATACAGCCCCATACAGTCATTTTCCAAATAGAATTGCACTAGGGATAGTAACTATCACTCTAGGATCAGAGGTTTAGGGCTTGGTGCTGAGCACCTAACAAACCAGCCACACTGTCCCCTTTTAAAAACAACTATAGACTGTAAATAAAATTGAAGTTTCCAGGAAAGAAATAGAACAATTTAGCTTCAAATCAGACACAAACTATTATATTCAAGGGGCATGCTTGTTACTTTAATTTTAAAAACTAAACTTTTGGCAAATAGGACGATAAAGCTGTTTGGTGCATTGTTACATTGTTACAGTATATTCAGCAGACATTTCTTCTATATTGGCTGCAGCAGAATTATCTCATACACATACAGACATTACTAGTCTAGCACTCTAGCTTTAATATAAACACACAGACCCACCAATGGCAGCAGAGCTAGCATGTAGTATCTCACTCCAGTTTAACCACAGGACAGTGGCTTCAGTCTGCAGTATTAGCTTACTAAATCTTTAAAATGTAAAGAGTGCAAAGGGAAAGTGGATCATACCGTTTGCATGATAAGGGCAGACTGCTATATTTCCATTATTATTTCATATTCTAAGATTTGAACATTTGTAGCTTATTGGAGAAACCTGTAATTTTACTTTCACTTTTAGCGGTGCTGAAACTTATTTTAGATGTACTTGATCCCTTCTTTAAAAAAAAAAAAAAAGATTGAAGACTTACGACTGGACTTGACATTAGCTGGGCACTGACTGGTTTAAAAAAATGGACAGTGGACTATGCCATCTGATTTTGCTTAAGTTGCGTTCCAATGCTTAAGAATGTTGTGTTGTTTTTACTGGTATATTCTACATTATTATAGTCTGATCTATCATTTAATATTGTTAAATAGCAAGTGTACAACATCTCAGTAGGTTAGGCTCTGTATTTGTGTTTTTGTAGGTTTGCTATGTTTCTGGTACTGTGAAACAGTCACATACTGTTTTTGCGCATTTTCTTTTTGTGTGAGAATGTAAAGACACTTGTTTTTTCCACCTTGTTTCTTTCTCCTTAAAATTGTGAAAAGTATATACAGCTCTGGAAAAAGATAAGAGACCACTTAAAATTTCTTAGAATTTCTTTGATTTTACCAAACTGAAAACCTCTGGAATATAATCAAGAGGAAGATGGATGATCACAAGCCATCAAACCACCAAACTGAACTGCTTAAATTTTTGCACCAGGAGTAAAGCAGTTATCCAAGTTAAAGTTATCCAAAAGCAGTGTGTAAGACTGGTGGTGGAGAACATGATGCCAAGATGCATGAAAAAAAACTGTGATTAAAAACCAGGTTTATTCCACCAAATATTGATTATTTCTGAACTCTTAAAACTTTATGAATATGAACTTGTTTTCTGCATTATTTAAGGTCTGAAAGTTCTACATCTTTTGTGTTGTTTTGGCTATTTCTCTTTTTTGCAAATAAATGCTCTAAATCACAATATTTATATTTGGAATTTGGGAGAAATGTTGTCTGTAGTTTATAGAATAAAACAACAATGCTCATTTTACTCAAACATAAACCTATAAATAGCGAAATCAGAGAAACTGATTCAGAAACTGAAGTGATCTCTTAATTTTTTTCCAGAGCTGTATATTCCCAACTCAACTTTTTGGGGGTCAGCTTAGAGAGGACGTTTTTGGTGCGCATTTATACGAGGAACTAGGGCGCGGTGGTGAAACCCCACCTTTTCCGGGTATTTGGCTCTGTGTGTGTGTGTGTTTGTTGACGACACCACTGGGCGGATCAGGGGGGGTTATACGGGCTAAAGGAAGTCAGAAAATCCTACAGTGTCAGTAAACGAGCTGTAGAGAACGGCAGTGTGAAAATCTGTGTGTTTTGGGGGGACGCAAAGGAAGCCAGTGTTGGGTTTGGGTCGCCTGTCTGCGCAGCCTTTGCTAAGCTAACAGCTAACAGCTAAATCTGCCTAAATAAATAGGTTAAATAAACCGACAGGACTGTAGCGGTGTTTATTAGCGTGCTGAAGATCTGTGTTGTTTTTCCATCATTCTGTCTGTGTGCTTTGGGCGAGTGTGGCTAATGTAGTTAACTAGATTAACGTAGCAAGCTAAAATAATAATATTGGCTTAATTATTTGGCTTTTGTGGTTCGTGATTAGCTAGTTACTAGTTACCCCAGCTAGATTTTGCTAGTCTCTGTGCATTATTGATAGTAAGGTTAGCTTATATAGCTTAGCTTTGCTGTATATTTAAAAAAACATAGGGAGTTTTGAGATTTCATAGGCTATAACCTATCGTTAGCTGATTAGCTTAGCTAAGCCACAGTGTGTGTGCATTGTTTTCTTTGGTCTCTAAACATAGCTAAGTTTCTAGCTTTTTTCTATATATCTATAGCTTTGATATGTATAGCTTTGATCTAGCTACATAAACACACTGACACTATGTTAGTGAGAAGGCCTGGATAACTTTTTAGCTATATAACCCTGCAAGACAGTAGTTAACTAAGGTCGCCTAGTTAGTTAGTTAACACTAGTTATACAAGCTAGCTAAACTATTTGGCTAGTATGTGAGCATAACTAATAGTTAGGTTAACTAGGTTATCTTATATAATATAGCTATTTTTAGCTAACTATATAACGTTATTTTAACTATTATAGCTTAGTTAAGACCCAGTATGTGTAAATATGCTTGCTCACTAAACCTAGCTGGGTTAGCTAACTATCTAGCTTTTTTCTCTCTGAATCTAAATATTTATAACTTTGAACAGTCAGCTAAAATCATACTGACGTTATGTTAGTAATAAGGCCTGAATAAAATGTTTCGCCTAGTTAAAACTAACTAAGATAGCTTAATGTTTGTGTTTAGGAGATGGGCTGCGTACCAGAGATAACTACCTAGCCTTTTCTTTTTAAATATAGATATTTTATAGCTTTGAACAGCCAGCTACAAAAACACACTGACGCTATGTTAGTAAAAAGGCTTGGATAACTTTTTGTTTTAGCTATATAACCCTACAAAACACTAGATAACTTAGTTAAGTTAACTATAAGCAAACCTAGCTTAGTGTTTGTGTGTGTATGTGTGTTTAGGAGATGGGCTAAGTCCCAGTGATCTGCTGCTGGTTTAAGGTTACTACCAGGTGTCACAGAAAGAGGCAGTGCTGAGTTGAAGGGGGAGAAAATAGGAAAGCGATAGAAATGTACACTGAAAAACACAGAGAAGGGAGAGACACGAGACAGCAGCTTTTTTGGTTCGCGTTTTAGTCTTTATTTGGGCTCCCAATAGGTTTTTATAGCTATTTAACCTACAGTGGATTCAACGGAGAAGGCAGCAATCAGATAACTAGCTAACGCTAGCTAGCGTAGCTAAACAGATAGGTTAGGTAGCTTCTTAGCTAACGCTAGCTTGCTAACGCTAACTAGTTAGTTAGCAAGCTAGCTATCTAAGCTAACAGTTACAGATTCGCAAACATATATATTGCATGAATGCTCAATGTCCGCTTGGCTGCGGCGAAAGCGACGCTGTAACGATGGAGAAAATGCTTCTCCGAGACGGAAAAGCATCGTGCTAATTCTTTTTCTGCACCGAAACTGGGTGTAAATAGGAAGGACGCCACATTTGCTGTTGAGAAAATAGCTGGCGCTGTAGAAAATGGGGTGTTTGGGGAACAGTAAAACTGAAGATCAGCGCATCGACGAAAAAGCACAGCGAGAAGCGAATAAGAAAATAGATAAACAATTACAGAAAGAGAGACAGACGTATAAAGCTACACATCGACTGCTATTACTGGGTAAGCTGTGGCTGTTGTAGCTAATGTGGTTAGCTGTTAACGTTAGCTGTTCTGTGTTATTATGTTGTGTTTTGAAACGGCAAGCTAAGTTAGCTTAGCTCATAAATGGCATAAAAATATAGCATAGCTAGCGTTAGCCAGCTAGCTGACTAGCTATGTTAACTAGGTTAAGTAACAAGCGCTTGGCAGCTTAATCAGTAGCTTAGCTAGCAGGCTAGCTAACCTAGTTAGCAGACTGTGCTAAGTTACTGGATATTAGCTAGCTAAGTTACCTAGCAAGGTTAGCTTAGCTAACTAGCTTAGCAAGCTAATGATGATGCCCTGATTTTGAAACACTTTGACACAGATGTGTTGTTATTAGCTAGTTGTGCTGTTTATATGTTGTTTTGCTATTAACACAAAGCTAGTTTGGCTAAGTAAGTTAGATAAGCTAGCATATTAGCTAGCAAAATATTCTTATTAATCCTTGTGTGTTTCTGCTGTTCTGTAGGGGCTGGAGAATCCGGGAAAAGCACTATTGTGAAACAGATGAGGATTCTTCACGTAAACGGTTTCAACGCAGAGTAAGTAACTGTTATCTATGCTAGCTGTGTTTTGTGCTGCATTTTACAGCATTTCTGTTGGCTAGCTGTGGGTTTGAGCTACAGTGCCGTGCTTGCTGGGCCCAGAGCTCCAGACCACTTCAGTTTCTGAATGAGTTTCTCTGATTTTTCTATTTATAGGTTTATGTTTGAGTAAAATGAACATTGTTGTTTTATTCTATAAACTACAGACAATATTTCTTTGTCATTTAGAGGTTTTCAATTTGGTAAAATCAAAGGAACTCATCATTTTTAAGAGCGGTCTTATTTTTTTCTCTTAACATGCTGAGGAATATTATCTTCTACAAACTTCCTAATAGAAACACAAGGAGATAGATCAGGGGTAAATACACATGAATATGCTGTATATATGGATTAAAGTGTAATAAAAGAATATTATAACTTTTGTTAAAGGTTTGTAGAAGATAATCTTCCCAGCAGGCATTGTTGGTTGTCAGCAACCACTACGCAGATTTAAACCTGCAATTTAAACTTGCTTATATATATATATACATATACATATATATATATATATATATATATATATATATATATATATATATATATATATATATATATATATATACTCTTCAGCTGCTTGATATTAATTGTAATAATGGCCAAAAATGTAGGAAACTGACATTTTTGCTTGGTTTGGCCCATTCAACAAGTGAAATGGTCCAAAAGGCTAGGCTAAGTCGTCGTTGTCCAATGAAAAACAAGTATCTAAAAAAAACATTAAGGGAGAAAGATAAAACCTTAACTTTTAGTGGAAAAAAGTTGAAAAAAAAAATTAGACTTCTTTTCTTTAGACAGTGACGCTTTGTCAGATGGTTTTGTTCTTATTATAACATTTTCCTTTTTTGTGGCATCCTTTCACATGTGAATATAACAGGCATTGTTTGTTGTCAGCGTGATGGAAACAGTGTCTTACTGTTGTTTAACTGTTGCCTGTATGCAGAATTTAAA
This sequence comes from Astyanax mexicanus, assembly GCF_023375975.1. Taxonomy (NCBI): domain Eukaryota; kingdom Metazoa; phylum Chordata; class Actinopteri; order Characiformes; family Acestrorhamphidae; genus Astyanax; species Astyanax mexicanus. The sequence continues at coordinate 694,137 of NC_064413.1, forward strand.
AGACAATACTAACCATGTTGGTAAACAGACACCCAGACAGTAAAAGGTCATGCAGTCCAATATTTAGTTTACTTTTAAACTGTTGTTGCTGTTCAATGAAAAACAAGTGTCTCCAAAAAAATATGTTACATGAGAGAGAGAGAAAACCTTTTAAAGAAAGTCAATGTAAAATGAGTTTATTTCATGTCATTCTGGAAAATTTATATTGGTCCATTCAGCAAGAAACTTTGACAGTGTAAGGGGCAGGTTGTGTGTTCAAAAATGTTGTAAACTAGAAATCTAGCGACGCTATGTCAGATGGTTTGTTTTTATGATTATAACGTTTCCCTGTTTGTTTATTTATTTAAAGTGTTTCTGGTTTTGTTTATGTTGTCTATATAGTTGGACTAGACCTTAATCAGTACATGATAAGTTTCTAATGGGCTGTTTTTGTAATACCTTGCTTTCTTGCTTTAATTCAAGAAAATATTTTATTCATGTAACAGAAAGCTTACCTTTTTAGTGAGGATTTTGTTAAAATTCTTATAGTTTGTCTGAGCTTCAGGGCATTTATTAGCTAGATTTAAACCTGTTAAGATATTGGAAATGAATACAGATATGATATATGATTATTAACATTACAAAATCTTTAGGGTTTACGTTAGGTTGGTTTCCTAGACAGGAATTAAGCCTGGTTATGGACCATACAATACTATGAATGGAGGTTCTGTGTAGAGTAGTATGTTGTTTGGGACTCGGCTTAATATAATTGTTTTTGGAGGTTTTTGCACACTCAGCGTGGACATAAATGTCATGGTAATTGAGCTTAAGCTGTTTTTTTTCTGGTGCAGAAAGAGTGTACGTCATACTGAAAGTAGTTTGTTTTTGGGACTTTCTGTACATGGTCGAAAGTTCACAGTCAAATAATATACAGAACAAACATCGTACTGTCCATCTAAATACAGATTTTGTTCTTTGTCTCTGTTCAACACTACACGCCTTAATTAACCAGTTTTAACAAACCTAAAGAGACACCTATCTTTCTAATGCTTTGCCATGGTCTTCACCTGGTCACCTGGCATTTAAGGTTTTTGAAAATCTTATAGACTACAATCACATTACCAGGCTGAAGTGACTCAAATCAGATTTTTTTTTTTTTGCTCAATGTGGCTCAGATCTGATTTTTTTTTATAGCTGTGTGATTGTGCCAAATACGATTTTTTGAAATTTAATTTGAGTCACTTTCATAAGTGGTCAAAAATCTTGATACATATCCGATCCATAGACATGCGACATGAATGCGAACGGTCAAATCTTTATTCATGCTTTGTCTTTTTGCATTAGCGCTAGTGCTACATGCTTCTCTCTTGTACCCACACTGTATCTCTTGGTGCAGCTGTGCAGCTATAGCTGCAAAAACAGCAAAAGCAAACCAAAGCCTGTCCTTTTTGGTACTTAATGGTACATGCACTTGCAGTTTTATCTTTTTTAAAGATTCTTCGTCCAAGATTTAGGACGTTTTGCATAGCAAACTTATTACAAATTTATTACACAATTTTCTGCCGTGAAGCAGAAGAAAGTTATACATGTTCACTTTATTTGAAGTTAAATATAAACATTTGTTTCCACAGAGAAAAGAAGCAGAAAGTCCTAGACATACGGAAAAATGTGAAGGATGCTATCGTGGTAAGTACACTTTGGTAGTTGCATAGTATAAACTAATGTCATGCTTTACACTGAGACTTGTGCTCTGTTGGTTTCCTACCTGACATTAAAATGCACCTTGGACAATCTCATTATCATCCGATAATAAAAAAAATATATATATATAGACCACTTAAGTTTCTGAACATTGTTTTATTCTATAAACTACAGACAACATTTCTCCCAAATTACAAATAAACATATTCTCGTTAAGAGCATTTAGTTACAGAAAATGAAAAATGGCTGAAATAACAAAAAAGATGCAGAGCTTTCAGACCTCAAATAATGCAAAGAAAACAAGTTCATATTCATAAAGTTTTAAGAGTTCAGAAATAATCAATATTTGGTGGAATAACCCTGGTTGTTTCAGAGTTGTCATGCATCTTGGCATCATGTTCTCCTCCACCACCAGTCTTACACACTGCTTTTGGATAACTTTATGCTGCTTTACTCCTGGTGTAAAAATTCAAGCAGTTCAGTTTGGTGGTTTGATGGTTTGTGATCATCCATCTTCCTCTCGATTATATTCCAGAGCTTTTTAATTTGGTAAAATAAAAAAAGCATCATTTTTAGGTGCTCTCTTTAGTTGTAAATGGTCTCTGTTGTGTTTGTAATAGACTTACAATGCCAAGTACTGCACTCATATCATTATTTTTTTGGTCTGTTTTAGACAATAGTGTCTGCAATGAGCACTTTAATCCCTCCTGTCCCTCTCGCCAACCCAGAGGACCAGTTTCGGATTGATTACATCAAAAGCATAGCACCACTGTCGGATTTCGACTACTCGCAGGTAAGAGCCTGGATCAGTTCATAACGGTTCTGAGAGCTAGATGCCCTTATTGTACGTCACTAAACATTAAAGAAGTGTGTGCTGAATTTAATAAAATGAGTTCATGAAAACCGTTTTACTTATAGAATTTGCTAAAAAAAAAATCTCATTGCTAAACACTAAAACATCTTACAAAAAGTGTGAAGAAACATTTAACATTGAAAAATTACTTTTTTAAACTTCTAAAATGTTGTTTGGTGAATATGTTGAATATTGATATCAAAATATATTTCTAAATTTTGGCCAATATAATATGACTTTAATTATTATGATTATTATAATATCCACAGAGGAGGGGAAAACTATCAAATGCACCCAGATCAAATGTTTGTATCTGCAAACGTCTTCTAAAACATTTAGACAATTAATTGTAATGTGCCCTGTAATAAATGTTAGTGACATTCAGATGCTGTAGATAATGTATATATGTATATTGATGTTTATTATAATTTTCAATATCATTTAATACTTTGTTTTATTTTATTTAATATCAAGTTTATTTACCATTGTTTTCTGTAACGGATTACTCCATGTTTAGGGTTGGGTGGAGGGAGCGAAGTTGTTTACTTGAGGTGGTTGTTCTGGTATCTCAGGTTGTTGCTATAGTTTTGAATTCTGTATATTTTATGTCAAAAGTTTTGCCTGATTTTGCTCTTTGATCACATTTCTGTAAAATGCGCTGTACAAATAAATTAGAAATTTGATATACACCGCTTTTAAACATGTTCGGTTACCTCATATATATTGATATTGTATTTTTGTTCAGCCATATTACACATACGCTATCACAAAAAATAGAATTTATAGAGCCAGAGAAATGGGTTATTCTGTGCCATTTCTCAAATAACCCAATATATCACTTTTTTTAAATCTATTTATTTTTAGGAATATTCTGTTCTATTACTCAAAGTGAAACACTAGAAGAGAGACTCCTTTTTTGTAGATTTTCATGTCTTTTCTAACATGTGCTTTATGATTTTATATTCTCCCTATAGGAGTTTTTTGACCATGCCAAAAAACTTTGGGACGATGAAGGAGTGAAGGCGTGCTACGAGAGGTCCAATGAGTACCAGCTCATCGACTGTGCACATTAGTAAGTGCTATTCTCATCTCTTTAATTCATGGTGGATCTGCTCTGAATGTTTTACTGAAAAAGTAAAAGATTATAAAATATGAACATTTGTGTTACATACAAATTATACATAGGCCTGTCACGATAAGATTTGTTTTGTGGACGATTTATTGTTCCAGAAATTATTGCGATACACAATATTTTTGTACCCACTGACATAATGAAAACAGAATAGCGTAAAAAAGCAATTATACACTTTTTAAAGGCAACAAAATTTGCATTAATCATTTATTATAATTAGTTTGTGAATTATGTACTTATTTCTTCACCTGCTTTAGTCCACACTGTGTGAATGGAGTCACATTTATTGAAGCATGATTGGCTAAAATACTGTTCACTTTTATATGTGTGAACAACAACGTACAAATAAACACAATAGACGATATCACAATTATTAAAATTCATTGAGGTCATATTTATTAACTGTACAATACATCGATATTGCAATTATTGTGACAGGCCTAATTATACACACAGTCATTGTCCTTAAAAATCAGTTATAGTTATAATTTTGTGTCTGAAACCAGAGGTTCTCAAACCTTTTTAGAAAGAAACACATGTATCTCCCACACACACTTTTTTTATACACAGTAATCTATAGTATACATACTGTAAAGGGGGTTCATGCTGCTCTAAAAACTCCATTATTTTGATCATGAATCTTTTAGCTTTACAAATATTGCTGCTATACTTTTGTTGGTGGTTAAATGTGGTCTGTACCCGGTTCTGGTTTGTGTTAATAGAGGTATTTGTTAGCTCTGTGTTGCTTTGTTAATAGCTGCTCTGCTAATAGTGTCTGGGCTAAGTGATGCACTTTCGAAAGGGGTATCCGATAACTATACTTTTTTTTTTGGATTTACATACATTTAATCAGTATAATTCAGTGTGGTGGTTTGGCAAATAACAGGATGGTGATATGTCTGGTGTTAACTTTGCTGTTACAAATGATTAATATAAAATCATAGTTGGATCTCGGCATGCTAATTCTCAGACAGGATAAACTGCACTGGTGGCTACAGTGAGCAGCCTCATGAGTCTATGCGCTATTTAACCTAGCTGTTAGCATCACAGCTAACACCCAACCCACTAGATAGTAATACTTATCAAAATAAGTGATGGTTGGCCATTTTAATGGATGGATAATTTTCCACACTAATGTTGAGACAATAAAGGGTCACAGAGAGATTCCAGGAATATTTCGTTTTTTTGCTTTTGTACTTGAAACTACACAGAGAGTGAGACAGAGAGAAACAAGAGATGCAAAGAGAAGGTGGACAGAGACACAGAGAAAAAGATACAGAGATTTAGACAGAAAAACAGAGTGAGACAGAGAGAGACACAAACATACATAGAGAGAGTGAGAGACAGAAATACAGAGACAGAGAGCGAGACATAGACACAGAGAGACACAGACAGAGAAACTGAGATACAAAGAGAGAGTGAGAGACAGAAAGAGATACAGAGAGTCAGACAGAAATAAACACAGTGAGAGAGAGAGAGACATACATAGAGAGAGTGAGACAGAGAGACAGTGATACACAGAGAGAGTGAGAGAGACATAGAAAGTGAGAGAAAGAGATATACAGCGAGAATGAGGGAGACAGACAGAAATACAGAGACAGAGAGCGAGACAGGCATAGAAACAGGTACAAAAAGAGTGAGAGACAGAAAGAGATACAGAGAGTCAGACAGAAATAAACACAGTAAGACAGAGTGAGACACACAGAGAGACAGTAATACACAGAGAGAGTGAGCGAAAGAGAGAAACAGACAGACAGAAATTCAGAGAGAGAGAAGGCCTGAGTTAAGAGATCTGGGGCAGATGGATTCAGCAGGAAGAAGATCCAGAAAGGTCCATGTGGGAGTGGAGGATGAGGTATGAGGCAGACAGAGGGAGAGACAGAACGACAGAACGAGACGGCGAGTGAAGGAGAGAGAGAGAGAGAGAGAGAGATGGAGGAGTACTGGAGCAGATTTGCCAGTGGCTGTATTGTCTGTAACTCCCCGATCTGCAGCACCCTTCACCCTGCCACCCTCCAGAGCTTATATAAAGCGGCGTGGAGCAGCGGCGGCTATTAATAGCAGCACTGCAGAGCTCACGCTGCTGGAGTGAGCCACGTGTGCTCCGCCGCTCCGGCAAATCAAAAGGAGTATCCCGGCAATGCACTGTAAACAAAGGAAGGTCAGGGAGGGAAGGTGAGGAGCTGCAGAAATTACATCTGTATAAATGTGGGAGAGATTTTTGTGCTCCAAAAAATACTGGAACACTAAAAAAAGCAATAATATTACCCAGTTTTAGTGTCGCAGAGCACACCGATACCCCAACCTGGTGTATTATGCTAGGCCTGGGCAGTATATTTATTTATTTATTTTAAATAAATTGAATTTATTTGCAAACAAAATCAGAAAATGTATTAATTGACCAGATTGTAATAACTATAAACTATTATAATAGCTTACCATCATATTACATGCATTACATCAATTATATTCTGACTGTTTACAGCCGACCCTAAGACCCTCATCTAGTGTTTGCTTTCCCCTGGTTTTGCATCTCTCATATTAATAACCCTTAGCAAACACGGCAAACTTAAATTTTATTTTTCATAATTTAAACAAAAATTTTCTCCCAATTTATATAGGCCAGTTGCCCCAAGAGCAAGGCCAATTGTGCTCTCTCATGGCCCCAGTAGCTGCTGGCAAACTGCATGACTGGGATTCGAATCAGTAATCTCCCCCGATATAAAATAAGTAAAAAGATAATAGTAAAAGTAAAGTAAAATGATAAGAAATGATTAATAATAGAACCTAGGACAAGAATGAAAATATAAAACATTAGAATGAAAAAAAAGTAACAACTATAAAAATTAATTAATTAAGAATTTAAAAAAAGAAAAAGATAAAATAATAAAAATAATTTTTATGCACTCCCAGCATATTTTACTTTAGGCTTAAAGGTTTATAGTGATTGATTTCTAACTCCTTGTTTTTTTATTTTTTAAGAGAGATCTATTAATATATAAGTAGTAATGCTTTTGGTATTTGCACAAGTGTGGTTTTTGTGAGGCCTAGAGAAATTACTAGTGAAAATTGATGACACTTGTGAGACTGTTTCAGATAATAAACACCGCAGAATTCTTAATTCAATCTAAAATACAATGTAAAATACTCAAAGCCTGTTACATTTACAATTTCATTGGTGTAACCAGCCTTAGAAATTGTTTTAATCGTTTTTTTTTTTTTTTTTTTTTTATGTTGTAATATTTGATGGTAATTATTTAGGCTCCAGTAACTGTGTATGTGAAACTGTAGATTAGCTGATTTCAGTGAATTCCTCCTCCACTGTCTGTGGAGCTGCAGACAGGAGAGGTATTGTTGTCTGTTGTTTTGCAAATCTCCTCATAATGTTAAATTTCTGCTTCTAAAAACACCTTTACAGCATTTAGGGTGAGTCCTCTGGAGGCTTCAGGGTATATCTGAGTAATTCTCTATAGGGCTGAACACTAATTTAATATCTGTGTAAGGGAATGCAAAGATAGCATGTGTGTGTTTTTTAGGAATATCCTGATCAAATATTTTGCTATAAAGTCAATTGATTTTAAATATCTGCCAATACCAAGTCCCAATTCGATTTTTTTTTTTGGCAGTGCATAAAAAAAACACACATTCAAGTTGTTTTTTATTTGTATTTTTTTTACTAACATTGTAACAACAGTGTCAGTCATTTTTTTGCACAAAATAAAAGACAAAATAACCATATAAATGATTTCCATTTAAATATGCATCTCTTCTCTTAAATAAACAAACAAAAAATGTTACACAACAATTCTGTGATTAAATAGAGTTAAGATTATTATTAATTTAATAACTGTGCAGTTTGGTTTATTAGTCCTGGCAGACTCTGAGGTGTTGCATTGTGGTTACAGTGGTATCACATGTAGTTGCTATTGGTGTTTTAATGGTTGCCATATGATATCCCAGGTGGTTGCCATGGTTTTGCATTGTGGATACATTATCACCTGTGGTTGTGATTGGTGTTTTATTGGCTGCTTATAGTGTTGCTAAGTGGTTGCTATGGTATATCCCTGGTGGTTGCTGTGTTGTTGCATTGTGGTTACAGTGCTATCACATGTGGTAGCTATTGTTTAATGGTTTCTGTTGTGTTGCTAAGTGGTTGCTATTAAATTCCAGGTGGTTGCTGTGGTGTTTGCTAGATGGATGCAATACGATGGTATCTTAGGTGGTTGCCGTGGTTTTGCTGAGTTGGTTGCTTCAGTATTCTCAGATGTGGTTTGTTTGCTTTCTCACTTCTGGCGATGTGGTGTCTTTAATTGCACAACATATTTGATGTATTTGAGTTAATTTCCTTTAGTCCATAACTGGGTTCCAATGATCATTGTGTTTGTTTTATGTTTTACATAAACGAATAAAAAGCTTATATTAATCGTTTCTTCCGTGTTTGTGTTTTCAGCTTTCTTGATCGAATCGATGCAGTAAGACAGAGTGACTATACACCAACAGACCAGGTAAATTTCCAGTTTATATTTAACTCTATTAGACATGTATGTTTATATTATCTTTATAGTGATGAAAACATTTGTCATGTGAGCTCTGTGCATGTTTATATGCATGTATTAAAGATATCTCTGATCGTTCAGCTGTAAAATTGTACTATTTTATATGGTTTTCTTTTAGGACTTGCTGCGGTGCAGAGTTCTAACATCAGGGATTTTTGAAACTCGATTTCAAGTAGACAAAGTCAACTTTCAGTAAGTCTAAATACATGATTTATATTCTAAGGAATGATTTTATTAGTTGATGATGCATAATTTTCATATATGGAAGACTTTTTAGCCATGTTTAGTTTTATCATATTTTTTTCTATTTTTGTTTATTTTAATGTAGTCATAAGAAAGATTGGTATAATGGCCTGTAACGTCTTGGCTTCACTTCTTCCTCTTCTTTTAAGAGGTTCTAGACAAGCTACAAGCACTAAAATAACTTCTTAAAAACTGTCATCACCAGCAGTGTCCTGTAAATTAAAATGATTGTAGAAGTCTCATTTTATGACTTCTATAAAGTAAAACACCTTAAAAACACTAAATAATTACATGAATGTGGAACGTTTTTGATACAGGATGTCTGCGAGGAGTAGTGCTCCCTTAAGAATAAATGTGAATACAGAAATAATGCTCTAGGGGCCCCTGTTACTATAATAAAAAAGTAATTATTTGTTTAAAATAAAGACAATAAAATAACTACTAAAAATGGACATTGAGCTGTTGTGTCTGTAACTGTGTCAGCTTAATGTAATGTCCACTCTCCAATATCTACTTTTAGATAGTCAATCTTTAAAATTAAATTAAATTAAATTAAATCACATGTACTGCTGGTGGAGTGTAAAGTTTGAATTATATTGTGCCACTAGAGGGAGACATTTACTTGTGTTAGAATACACTGATGGACTAATTTTTTGTTTTCTCTCAGTATGTTTGATGTGGGAGGACAACGAGACGAGAGGAGAAAATGGATCCAGTGCTTTAATGGTAAGTTTGATTTTTATGTTCTGGTTTCAAAGCTAATGTGAAATGAATGTGGCACCATTATGTTTCTTATAGAGTAGTTTTATTTAAAATTTATCCTTCTGGTAACATTTCTAATGCCTGAGCCAATATACCAAATACATACCTTTTTAAAGAATTGCTGTTATGTCCCAGTCATGTAAAACCTTCTCAACTTTAATCTCAAAAATGTCATTTTTACAGAAAATGAGATGGATCATAAATAGCACAGCTTTAAAAAAAAAATAAAAAAAAAAGCCCCATTTTCCATTTTTTTATGCGTTGTGGTTGCTATGGTGTTGCAAAACGGTTGCTATGATATCCCAGGTGGTTGCTGTAGTGTTATTTGGTATTATTACCAGATATTATATCTTATATCTCAGGTGGTTGCAGTGGTTTTGCAAACGTGTTGCTTTGGTATTCTAGATGTGGTTGGTTAAGAGGCACTGGAGTGTTTGCATCATTCCTATTTTATTAAGAAAATCCATCACTAAACAGTCACAAAATAAATAATTAAAAAAGTACAATTAATACAAACATTGTTAAGTTGCAATGGTGTTAAAAACAACTTATTTTACTGGGGGGTCTTCAATTACAGGGTTTTAACAGCTGCTTGAAATCCTTAAAAATGGTTGACTTTTAAAGTAGTGTTATCCTGGATTCAAATGTGCTGTATTTTAAAGTTCTTGAAAATGTAATAACATACAACAGATATCAATCTCATGTGAAACAAAAACTTTAAATATTAAAACTGCTGTGTTTGTTTTAATTGAAAAAGCAGGTGTTTTATGTTTCTGCATGAACCTGGTTGATTATTGTTCTCTCTCTGTCTCCTTCCAGACGTCACTGCAATTATTTTTGTGGTTGCCAGCAGCAGCTATAATATGGTCATTAGAGAAGACAACACCACAAATAGACTTCGAGAAGCACTCGAACTCTTTCGTAGTATCTGGAACAACAGGTTATTTCTTTTTTCTGCTTTTATTATGAATTTTAAGGCCATTCTGCATTGATTTGTTGAGTTTTAAACCAATCGAGGTTTCAAGCCTTCATTTAACACCAAATTTAGATTCCTAAATCAACTTAATACTATATTTTTTTACCATCTAAGATGTGAGAAACGTGAATGTTTTGAGAGAAAGTTATGTACTGTTACATAATTGTGTTGGAGATAATTTACACATTTATTATAAGTAATGAATACAGAGTAATGATAATAAGTCTAGCACATAAGTTTGTACTAATTTAAAAAAACAAAACAGGAATACCCTGGAAATTTAGACAGTCTTAGCTTTTATTTTAAAATAAAGAAAATAAAATCAATATATTTGATTGATTTGAATGCAATATATTTCACAAGATTAGTGTTCTATAGTGCCACCATGAGGCTGGTGTCATACTTGGTCTTAGAATGGCTTACAGTTTGGGTCAACAGTTGTTTCCACTTAAAAATAATATTAAAATCTAGCTAAAACTGGAAGTTGCTGAAAGTCGTGAAGAGCATTTCTTCTAACTGCGTCTCTTTTTCTGTTTTTCTGCAGATGGTTACGGACCATCTCTGTTATATTATTTCTCAACAAGCAGGACATGCTGGCAGAGAAAGTATTAGCTGGGAAATCCAAAATTGAAGACTATTTCCCAGAATATGCTCGCTACACCATACCAAATGAAGGTAACTTTACTTTTCCTTTATATCAGGGCAGACCTGATACAGAAATACTGTTTTAAATATTTCGCTTATTTTCTACTCATACTGTCTTAATGGTCTTTAACAAGAATGCTAAATTAATGACCGTCCAATCCAGAATATGTGTTTCTGTATCTACTCTCACACACACTCGCCACACATTCTCGCTCACACATTCACATTTCCACTTGCACACACATTTTTACTCACACTCTTACAAACACATACTTTCACGTTTCACTCTTACACATGCACGCACTTGCACACACCCCTCACGTGCGCACACACATACACTCACTCATTCGCTCGTTCACACACTCGAATACAGTCTCACACAACACACTCTCTTTCACTCACACGCTTACACATGCACACACCACCCAAATGCTCTCACACACACAATCAAAACACATTCATTCACATACAGTCTCAACTCACAAATAACCCAAAGTATGGAGAGAAAACAAATTTATGAAAACTAAAATAAAAACTAGCAAACCTGAATTGGAGGGGGAAGAAGTCTATAAACTATAATTCAAACTATTCTAACCTTGACCTGAAAGTGGTGTAGTGTGAACCTACATTTAATACAAAACCATTTTTCTCATCCCAAACATTATCCTGTTCTTATGTTTCAGCAACTCCGGAACCGGGAGAAGACCCAAGAGTAACGAGAGCCAAGTATTTCATTCGTGACGAGTTCCTGGTAAGAGAAGAACAAAACAAGAAAGAAAAATTAGTTTTTTAAAATAAACACTATTAATTAATGTGTGTTTTTTAAATATCTCTCTGTGTTTCTGTCTGCAACAGAGAATCAGCACTGCGAGTGGAGACGGACGCCATTACTGTTATCCTCATTTCACGTGTGCTGTCGACACAGAGAACATCCGCAGGGTGTTTAACGATTGTCGGGACATCATCCAGAGAATGCACCTGAGGCAGTATGAACTCTTGTGATCTGGTTCACCGTAGCCAGAATGCTTTTTTTTTCCCCCACAAACCTTTCTCCTAACGCCCGTGCTTACACACTTACATACAAACACACACACACACACACCCCGCTCCCTTGTTTAAGAGTGTTCCCACTGCTAAACAAGGCCAAACTAAATCAAGGACAATATATATGTACTACTGAATTTTCTAGACCCTCATTTTGTTTGTTCTTGTCATTTGTTGATTGGAGGAATGTTTTTTTTTTCCTATTTTTTTCGCTGTTCCACTAAGCCTTTGGCTACCTCCTTTCTTTTTATTTAATATAACTGTATTAATATACAAAAAATATAAAGTATATATAAATATATATATATAAATATATGAGCACACACGCACGCACGCACGCACACATAATAATCTGGCATCTGCCAATTTATTGCATCACCTCGTGACCTCCAGACCCCCCTGACCTCTCAGCCTCGTGGGCTCTCTGCTGCTCTTTCGTTCTGAACACTGAAGAGTGCCAACAGATGGAGGGGTAGCACACTAGGAAAAAAGATAAGAAGATGAGATGAAGATGAAGAGATGAGGAAAAAGAGAGAGGAGAGAAGAAATGCACTTTTTCATCAGGTTTTGACTGACTATATTTGCTTTCAAAGATGGACACACTCAATGTAGCATTGTAATGTTTGATTCTATGTCCTGCTTTGAGCTGTGGTCGGTTGGAGTTCAGGTGAAGAGAAACTCCAGTAGGAGTTCCATAGGAAGTTGTAAGTCCACTCTGGAGAAAAAGGTAAAAGGAACCACAGTCCCTCAGATTTGTCCCAACATTTGTCCTCAGACCATTTTGGTTAAAAAATATAGAATAAAAAAAAGTAACTCATTTTTATTTTAGTTTCTTAACTTGTACATATTGTGCAAGGTTAAATTTCTCCTGTACAGATTATTAAAAGGTTACTATGATTTTGTACAACTTCATGGAAAGAGAAGTAAAAAAAAAAAAATCTACTTGTAGATCTTTGTGCCTTCATTATGGCTGTACCTGTAAATGAAGCTGAGATGTAAGTATGTTTTTGACTGCGCTGTACAGCTTGATGTCACCCTTGTCAGCAGAGCGGACTGCAGATGGGGACCTACTATAGAGTTTAGTTTCTTTTTGTTTATATAAAAAGGAAATGCTTTTTACTAAAAAAAAAAAAAAAAGGAAAAAAAAGACAAATCTAAAAATCTGTATACATTATGCAAATTAATTTCATTGCCATCACATGAAAGAGCACCATGGGTTTGGTTTGGTTTTATTTTTCGTTTTAAGCTTTAAAAATATTTTAAATCAGTTAGTGTTCAAAAACACGACCTGGTGGTGTTTTCATAAGGACCTTTTTCGATATATGACTGTGTGTGTGAGTGTGCGAGAGTGTGTGTGTGTGTGTGTAAGATTGTGTGTGAGAGAAAGAGAAAAGGGGGGAGAGAGAGAGAAAGCGAGAGAGTGAGAGAGCACACAGTACAGAGACATTGAGCCAGATGCATGATATGTATGTGTGTGTGTGTGTATGAAAGAGTGAGTGCATTGTGTGCACTCATAACTGTGTGTACATGTAAATTTATAGGTTTATATAAATATATATGTACAATTCTACATGTTTAATTATGTGTGTTTAGGTGTCTACATGCCTTTCTATGTATACAGTGAAGATGTGTACATACACACATAGATAAGCATGTCTGGAGTGAAATGCAAATATGGAATAAATGAGTGTGTGCATTACAGTTGTGTAGCAGCTCTGCTTGTTTTGTTGTTTTCACCATTACACATTAACAGGTTTACATTAACTTTGACTTATTTTATTGCAGACAGTATAAACTCAAGATACTTCATGTTTTATCTGGTCGACTTCAATTAATTTCATTTATTAAATGATCTGTTCACCCCCTGCATTTTAAATACAACGCTTTTAGCCGATGCACCCAAGTAACAGGCTTACAATGTTAGTAATATAGAGGGCATAGAGTTACCCATTGCAAAGAAATTACTATTATTACACATTTAACAAAGTACTTTAATTACTTTAAACTTTAAATTTTTAATATTGAAAAGTTAAAAACTTTATTTTAGTGATTTAGTTCAAAATGTGATGCCTTCCAGCTAATAGAAACCCTAATTTAAAAAATCAGTATCTCAGAAAATGAGAATATTATAATATGGTACTGGTACTTTTGGCAGTGTGGGCAGCGTGCCAAGTCCTGCTGGAAAATGAAATCCCATACATCTCCATAAAAGTTCTCAGCAGAGGGAAGCACTGCTGTCAACTTTTGTGGAGAAACGGATTTCATTTTCCAGCAGGACTAGGCACATTGCCCACACTGCCAAAAGTACCAGTTGGTCTTGTATAATATTCTAACTTTCTAAAACAGTGACTTGTGTTTTTATTGGCTGTAAGCTATAATTATCAACAATAAAAGAAATAAATGCTTAAAATAGATCACTCTTTGTGTGATCTATATCTATAATATATGAGTTTCACATTTTTAACTGAATTACCGAAATGAAGTAACTTTTTTAAGATGTACCTGTAGCTCCATACAGATTTACTAAAAACACTTTTATAAAACATTTACAGCTTAGGAGGTGTTTGCAGGACAAAAAATTGGCCTTTATTGACATTCTTTACTGTAAATTCTTTACTGCTGCATCTTTGTTTAGAATGAGCACAGGAAAAAAAAATTATAAAAAAATTAAATTAGTTGACCAGATAAAACTTGAAATATCTTTGGTTTATACTGTATGCTATAAAATTAGTCAATGTAGAAAACACTTTTTTCTGATTTGGGATTGTTAGTAATTAATTTGCATTGTGTGTGACTCGGACTGTGTGAACATTTAAGGGCATTTTTTTACACCTATTTAAATGAAGAAAATACATACATAGCCTTTCAAGGAACCCATGGACACTTTTTACTATAAACACTCTACACAAACCTTTACACCTAGCATTTAACCAACAAACACCAGCCTGAAACGGCAGCCAATCACGCACAGCATACCCTAAGCTGGAAACAACAGTCTACCGGACCATGCATTGGGCACTTAGGGTCAGGGACAAAGAGAAAAAGTATTCAAACCCTTATAGTCTAGATGGAAACAGGGGTCCACGAGCACATAGTGGATTTTTTTTCGCCACCTGTTTTTTCTTAATCTTTAAAGTGTCTATTTTAAGATTCTGACAGGTAACAGGATGAAATAATGTCCCATGATATTTATTTTTAACCCTTTAATGCATCTATGCTAATTCCGAACCGGAAAAAAAATATGAAGAAAATGGCATAGCTCCTTGAGTTAACAACCTATACAGACAAATGAGCACACTTTTCCATACAATTCTGGGCCAAGGAATTTAACTGAATGGTTATTTTTAAGTTTTTTACACATTTTGACTTGATTTTGGGACAAAAATATAAAAAAAATAGCAAAAAAATGTAAATTTGCCTGTATGTTTTCACATTACACTAAAATCATGTGCATTAAATAAAAACATCTTGGGGGTTTTCTTAAACGTTGAAGTGTCTACTTTAAGATTATGACAAGTAATAGGACAAAAAATGTCCTGTGGGGCTTATTTTTAACCCTTTACTTCACCTATCCCAATTTCGAACCTGAAAAAAATATTTAATTATTTGCCATAGCTCTTTAAGTTAACAGCCTATACAGACAAATGAGCACACTTTTCCATACAATTCTGGACCAAGGAATTTAACGGAATGGTTATTTTTAAGTTTTTTACACATTTTGACTTAATTCTGGGACAAAAATATCAAAAATTAGCAGAAAAATGTTAATTTGCCTGTATGTTTTCACATTATACTAAATTCCTGCACACTAAATAAAAACATCCTGAGATTTTTCTTAATCCTTGAAGTGTCTACTTTAAGATTCTGACAGGTAACAGGACAAAAAATGTCCTGTGGGGCTTATTTTTAACCCTTTACTACACCTATCCCAAATCCGAACCTAAAAAAAAAAGTAGAAATTGGCATAGCTCCTTCAGTTAAAAACCTATACAGTCAAATGAGCACACTTTCCCATACAATTCTGGGCCAATGAATTCCATAGAATGGTTATTTTGAAGTTTTTGACACACTTTGACTCAATTCTGGGACAAAAAGATAAAACAAATAGCAGAAAATGTTATGGTCGCTTGTATGTTTTTTACATTATACATTATATTCACATTATGAAAAGTCTACTTTTAGATCCTGACAGGTACTAGGATGAAAAATGTAATAAGCTGCAGAACTAATTGATGATAAAAATCCAACAATGTACTAAAATAAAGTTTTAGTATAGTGTGGTACTAATAATTTTAATCCTCATTATCACCATTGAAGAGATCATCAAAGTCTATCTTTTAAATCTCTGTCCCTTCCTCCTGATCATCTGTCCCCTCTCCAATCAATCCTGTCTCTTCTGCTCTTGCAAAAATGTCAAGAGAAAGAGCGAAGATGGGGCAAACTGACCAGACCGGCTCCAACACCCCCTCCTCCATTGTCTTCTCCCAACCTATACCCTGATCGTAAGGGTTTGGCCTTTCAGATTTTGGCTGATCTGTCCTTTTTTAGCAGGAAACCCTGTAGTTTACTCTGTCTACTTTAAAACTTGCATCCAGGGCTCTGTTAACACCCACCATCTTTTGCAGCATCTTGGTTCTCACAGCATCAATGAAGGTCAGTTGGCCAATGGACATACATAACATCATCTCCTGTTGGAGCTCATTGCTGTCCTGCCACAATGTACCAAGCTGCAGCTTCTTCAAGGGAGCTACTTCGCCTTTGCTCTTAAAAGAACACTGGTGCAGCGTAGTATCCCAGAAGCGTGCTCCAGTGTTTAGATCCCAGAGATTCAGCTAGCTCAGACACATTAACTAGCTTACTATGCAAGCCAGTTCCGTGGTCAAGAAACATGGTTGGCACTGCTGACATGGTAAAGGAGGTTCAGTAATATGTTGATGTTCGGGGTCCTCATCACACTGGACTTGTACCACCACTTTACAGCTTGGTGGAGGTACAGGACAACACAGTTGTCTGTCTCCTCCTGGTTTGACTGCAGGGCGTGGATCTCTGAACCCTTAACAAAATGTACAATTTTTAACACATAGGCTACCTGTATATTAAAGACTCTACAATTCTAGCATTCCATTCAAATGTTTTTATAGCATTGGATATGTGATGAAAGCTAATGTTAAGCACCGATAACTATGGTCTGAGCCTTTTTCAACTTACTTGGACATTTGTTGAAGTTAGGCAATTGGATCTCATATACCCATACCACTGCCCTCACTTCTCTAGCCCAGATGCTGCCTTAATGGTGGCCTTGATTGCTTAGTGCCAGAAGACTTCACAAACTTCATGAAAGTTTCCAGCATCAAGGGAGGTCAGTTGACCATGGACATAAATAATATTATCTCCTGTTGGAGCTCATTGCTGACCTGCCACTATGTAAAGCTGGCTTAAAGCCATATCCATACAGATGGTTTGCGGCATTTCTTGCCAACATTGACCTCTCCCACCTACATCAAGCTAGGGGCTATCTTTAATTCCAGGGGCTCTCTCAGTACTGGACAAGATCATGGAGGAAACTTTCATGAAGTTTTCTGAAGTATTTTGGCACTAATGTGTGCGCACAAAGCAATCAAGGCCACTGTCTCCTTCAAGATAGAGATGAGGAGGTCACCTACCCTAAGGATTACTTACTCTTCATACTAGATGTCAATGTTCTTTTACATATGATGACTAACCTTCAACCAACCTGTGGAGAGATTTGTATGGAGCTCTTAAACCATTTGATTCTCAAGCAGGACTTAATCTCCACGGATTGCTACCAGCCAGACTCTGTTAAAGCCCAGGAGAGGGTCAGATGAGGCGCCACTGAGAAAGTCATAATTGGTGGCCCATACACCCACACATCTTGTGACTTTAAATGCTTTCTTAGTAATGAGGTAAATAAGAAGCAGCTATGTGATCTGCTTCTCAAGGTCTGGGGGGAGCAATGAGGCAGCATCTGGGCTAGAGAAGTGAGGGCAGTGGTATGGGTATATGAGATCCAATTGCCTAACTTTAACAAATGTCCAAGTAAGTTGACTATATTTATCTGTGCTTAACATTAGTCATCACATATCCAATGCTATAAAAACATTTGAATGGAGCGCTAGAATTGTAGAGTCTTTAATATACAGGTATGTGTTAAAAATTGTACATTTTGTTAAGGGTTCAGGGTTCAGAGATCCACGCCCTGCAGTCAAACCAGGAGGAGACAGACACCCGTGTTGTCCTGTACCTCAACCAAGCCCGTGGTACAAGGGGTACAAGTCCAGTGTGATGAGGACCCCGAACATCAACATATTACTGAACCTCCTTTACCATGTCAGCAGTGTCAACCTTACCATGTTTCTTGACCACGGAACTGGCTTGCATAGTAAGCTAGTGAATGTGTCTGAGCTAGCTGGAGCTCCGGGATCTAAACACTGGAGCACGCTTCTGGGATACTATGCTGCACCAGTGTTCTTTTAAGAGCAAAGTAGCTCCCTTGAAGAAGCTGCAGCTTGGTACATTGTGGCAGGACAGCAATGAGCTCCAACAGGAGATGATGTTATGTATGTCCATTGGCCAACTGACCTCCATTGATGCTGTGAGAACCAAGATGCTGCAAAAGATGGTGGGTGTTAACAGAGTCCTGGATGCAAGTTTTAAAGTAGACAGAGTAAACTACAGGGTTTCCTGCTAAAAAAGGACAGATCAGCCAAAATCTGAAAGGCCAAACCCTTACGATCAGGGTATAGGTTGGGAGAAGACAATGGAAGAGGGGGTGTTGGAGCCGGTCTGGTCAGTTTGCCCCATCTTCGCTCTTTCTCTTGACATTTTTGCAAGAGCAGAAGAGACAGGATTGATTGGAGAGGGGACAGATGATCAGGAGGAAGGGACAGAGATTTAAAAGATAGACTTTGATGATCTCTTCAATGGTGATAATGAGGATTAAAATTATTAGTACCACACTATACTAAAACTTTATTTTAGTACATTGTTGGATTTTTATCATCAATTAGTTCTGCAGCTTATTACATTTTTCATCCTAGTACCTGTCAGGATCTAAAAGTAGACTTTTCATAATGTGAATATAATGTATAATGTAAAAAACATACAAGCGACCATAACATTTTCTGCTATTTGTTTTATCTTTTTGTCCCAGAATTGAGTCAAAGTGTGTCAAAAACTTCAAAATAACCATTCTATGGAATTCATTGTATTGTATGGAAAAGTGTGCTCATTTGTCTTTATAGGTTTTAACTGAAGGATCTATGCCAATTTCTACATATTTTTTTAGGTTCGGATTTGGGATAGGTGTAGTAAAGGGTTAAAAATAAGCCCCACAGGACATTTTTGTCCTGTTACCTGTCAGAATCTTAAAGTAGACACTTCAAGGATTAAGAAAAATCTCAAGATGTTTTTATCCAGTGCACAGAATTTTAGTATAATGTGAAAACATACAGGCGACCTTAACATTTTCTGCTATTTTTTAAAATCTCTTTGTCCCAGAATTATGTCAAAATGTGTCAAAAACTTAAAAAATAACCATTTTATTGAATTCCTTGGCCCAGAATTGTATGGAAAAGTGTGCTCATTTATCTGTATAGGTTTTTAACTGAAGGAGCTATGCCAATTTCTTGATTATTTTTCAGGTTCGGCATTGGGATAGATGTAGTAAAAAGTTAAAAATAAGCCCCACAGGACATTTTTTTTGTCCTGTTACCTGTCCGAATCTTAAAGAAGACACTTTAAGGATTAAGAAAAATCTTTAGTGTGCAGGAATTTAGTATAATGTGAAAACATACAGGCAAATTAACATTTTCTGCTAATTTTTGATATTTTTGTCCCAGAATTAAGTCAAAATGTGTAAAAAACTTAAAAATAACCATTCCGTTAAATTCCTTGGTCCAGAATTGTATGGAAAAGTGTGCTCATTTGTCTGTATAGGTTGTTAACTTAAAGAGCTATGGCAAATAATTAATTTTTTTTTCAGGTTCGAAATTGGGATAGGTGAAGTAAAGGGTTAAAAATAAGCCTCACAGGACATTTTTTGTCCTATTACTTGTCATAATCTTAAAGTAGACACTTCAACGTTTAAGAAAACCCCCAAGATGTTTTTATTTAATGCACATGATTTTAGTGTAATGTGAAAACATACAGGCAATTTTACATTTTTTGCTATTTTTTTTATATTTTTGTCCCAAAATCAAGTCAAAATGTGTAAAAAACTTAAAAATAACCATTCAGTTAAATTCCTTGGCCCAGAATTGTATGGAAAAGTGTGCTCATTTGTCTGTATAGGTTGTTAACTCAAGGAGCTATGCCATTTTCTTCATATTTTTTTTCCGGTTCGGAATTAGCATAGATGCATTAAAGGGTTAAAAATAAATATCATGGGACATTATTTCATCCTGTTACCTGTCAGAATCTTAAAATAGACACTTTAAAGATTAAGAAAAAACAGGTGGCGAAAAAAAATCCACTATGTGCTCGTGGACCCCTGTTTCCATCTAGACTATTAACTTTTAATTTTGCAAGGCACTGTGTATACACACGTTAATACACATGATTTAACCTCTAACACTACTACATGTAGTAGAACAGTGTAACATTCTGGAAATGTTTGGAGTCCTATTAAATAATCTAATCAAAGAATTATCAAATGACTCAACTGAAGTCTTGAAAAACACTTTCAATAGTATTCATTATATATATGTTTCAAGTAGTAATACTGAAAGATGAGTTTAAAGAGCTATAAGACATGAAAATCAAAGGGTTATCGGATCACATATTCATAAATATTCACATTCATATTCATAAATTCTCATTCTCATGTATTCAAGGTATACTGTATTATTTGGGAGTAAGGAAATACCAAACCTACAAAAAATGTCTATTCGGTTTTGCATAAAACAACATGGAGTCCAATAAAATAGAGGGTTATAAAGTAACACCATAAAATCCTTGAAAAACACCATCTATAGAATTAGTGATTTAGTTATCAAGGGATATTACAGTACATGTTGTAGTAATGGGTTTACAAACCTAGAAAACAAATGTCTATTTGGTTTTGCATAAACCAGATTTTGGAGTACTATAAAATCCCAAAAAATCAATAAGGTTATCAAAAATATATGAACGTGTCTTATGTATGGTATCCCATAACTCCAAAATGATAAGGTAAAATCACTTGCCAAATGTGGTTTTCTAGGATTTCATGGTTTCAGTTTGATTACGGTTTGATTTTTTTGGTTTTATATGACTCCAAAATCTAGTTTTGGGAAAACCTAATAAACAAGTTTGACTTCTTATTACTCTGAAATGATACTGTGATACCTTCAAAATTATGAGTAATTCTATTGAACGTGTTATTCAAGGATTAAATTGTGTCATACGATAAAAGTTAACCAAAGGACATTTGGCAAAACCAAATAAACATTTTTCCTAGGTATGACCTCCTATTACTCCAAAATAATACAGTACTATTAGTTGGTGCTTACAGGAGTAATTCTATGAAATGTGTTCTTCAAGGATTTAATTGTCATTTGATAACAGTTGACCAAAGGAATCTAACTAAATTAAACTATACCGCATAGACACTTTTCCTAAGTTTAATACAGTAATATAACTTCATACTTACATGTGTAATTCAATTGAATTGTTTTAAATATGTCATTTGATAACATTTCTCCAAATAACTTTAAAATCTGCTTTTGGCAAAACCAAACAGTTTTCCTAAATTTGGCATCTCATTACTGCAAAATACTACCGTAATATCACTTGTTAATTATACGTTGAAACAAGAAAATTAGATATTTACGAATTTAGTGGTGTGATATGAAAACCCTTTGATTTTCATGTTTAGTAGGACTTTAAACTCATCTTACCTTTCAGTATTATTACTGGAAACATATATTGTCACTGTCCAAAGGACAACATGCATCTCCAAAACAGCCAATTTAGAGGAAAAAGATAAAACCTTCTTAATTTTAAATGGAAGTAAAAAAAAATGAAGGCAAGTTCATTTTAAAGAACTTCTATTGGTTCATTTTTTAAGAAATTTGGAGAGAGTGTAAAGGTTTTTGTGTATTATTAAAATATGGAGAAAACTAAAAATCGTCAAAAATAAAGATACTTGTTTGACATAATGACATAATATAGGTTAATACTATTGCAAGTTTGTTCAAGACTTCATTTGATACTCATTTGTTTAGCTTATTTTATAGGACTCCAAACATTTCCAGAATGTTACACTGTTAGTACACAGATAGAATATTGTATAATCTTTCTGGTGTATATTAGTTGAAAAGAGCTGACTAAATGATGTTTATTTAGCTGTAAAATTGAATAATCTGCACGAAAAGCGTGAGCAGCGTCTCCTCCAGCTCAGCGGTGCACGCGGTTACCGTAATGCACGGTTTAGATAGGCACATTGATTTTCAGAATGCTTAATTAGCTAATTAACGTATTTTTAGAGCTTTCTATTATCTCAAAGTTTTATAACTTACTCGCGAAATCAATAAAATGAGTTCCATTTCACATTAGATAAGAAACTCTTCTCATGTAGCTAGCTAATGCTAGGTAACGATAAGTTCAATATTGGTACGCAGCAGTTTTGCCTAATTTCACATTTTACAAGTTCCAAGAGTTAGAAAGAGTTAAAAATACACCTTACCGTTTGTAAAAAAAAAAAAAAAAACAGGAGGGTCGTCGCTCTTCGCTGAGATTTACTGCTTTATTTCTCAGTTTTCATCAAAAACTCGCGTTCTGAGGTAAAAAATCCAGCGTCTGAGGAGAACTCCGCGTCCTCTCAGTTTTCCCGCGCTGTGTGAGCGCGAGGCCAGCGCGTGGGCTTCGATTGATTCGAATCTGCACAGGTGAACCGATTCACTCGATCAACTGAGTCGATTTTCACACTTGAACTCACTCAACACACCGGACAAGCCCCTCAAAGTGTCCAAAACACAGATTCACCAAATACTAGCGAATTCTTAAAGTTTAAATGCCTTATTTTCCAGTTTCCTCTACCTTTCTGAGATCAAGTGAATCGAAACACTGAACAGTGACTCGGTTCTTTTCTTGAACTTTGACCTCTGGGCGGAGCTGATGATTTTCTGATTGGGAGGGGCCTCTTCTCTCAGATAGATCAAAGATAACATAAAAAAAATCCATAAATTATTAACCAACCTATTAATCAAAATCAATCAGCCAATCAACTTTAATTTTGATTAGGAAGTACACTAAGGGCATTTTTCAATGCAGCTAACATTTCCAAGAACAAGAATTATATATAAAAGTTATATAATGTTCTTACCTAAAACATCACATTGTTAATCTTTTCTGTTATTTTTAAATTATTTTTAAACATAGTTCTATAATTCTATTATTTCATTAATTTCTGATGTTTTAGGTTTTTGACATTATACCGTTTTAGTACTGTATTGAGATATTTACATTATTTTATTTTTATAAATAGCAAACACTGCCAAAACACAATTGTAAACACTTTCAATTTCAATATCACCCTTTCATGTCTAATTTCTAGCACTGATCTCCTGCAACTGTAAAACAGTTAAATAAAAAAATACCCAAAATGTACTGAAAATGATCAAATAATCTGATGTGATTAGGTTTTAAACGCTCGGTTTTAAACAAAGTAATGGCAGAGTTTACATTTTTTTCTGCTTATTCTAATTAGCAATAAACAGCCCACAATTCTGTAAGCATCAAAGATGTTTTATATATACAGGAAACTTCAATTCAAATAATCGATTAACACTCGATTACAATGCTTTTGGCAAACTGGTCCTTACGTAAAATTTGTAATTTTGTAAACCTTTATTATTTTTGCAAACGCCTAAAAAAGAAAAATAATTAACCAGCAGTTCATAAAAGTTCTTATTTATTGCACTTTCTGCTTTTTCTTCTTTTTAGTTTGTTTCTTTGAGACGTCTTCCTCTAATATCACTTGGTCAGGAGCGATCCTCACCCTTTTGTTGCTGGGGCTCAGCAGAGGCTCCTCCTTATTAGTTGCTGGAAGAGAATGAATAAATGAATGAATGAATAAATAAATAAATAAATAAATAAATAAATAAACAGCCGTACATCCTTTTTCTTATTCTGGAATTATGAAACTGTTTGATTATTTGATTTCTTTTTAAAAGCTGTCAAAATGTAATTTATGTACTTATGTACTTATATGTACTTGTTATAAATCTCCTGATTTACGTACACGCTGTGGTTTCTGGCTCTGCTGTTTTCTCCGCTGAGGGCTCTTTCGCTGGGTTTGGTCTCCACACTGACAGACAGGTGAGACGAGCTGTGGTGTTCACCTGGCCCAGCAGACACACCTCCGGCTTCTAGAGGAAACAGAAAAAAAAAAAGGTACGGCACAAAGAAAATGAATATGTTAATAATCAGTCATCTACCAATAGGAGTGTGACAAGGTTTGATATCTTATCTATCTTATAACGATTATTATTATTATAAGTCAACAATATTTTAAAGTTTAATATTTCCAAATATATGACTATGCGATTTGGTTTGATTGGATTTGATGTGATTTTTATATGTTCCTTTTCTCAAAACTTAAAAAAGCAAGTAAAATATGTTTTTTAAAATGTTATAACTATTAAATGTCAAATGTAGTATAATCTTAAGCAGTAAACAACTGCAGTTAACACAGTGAAACGAGGCAAGCTAAACAAAAAGCCATCATATTGCAAACCCTTACAGCAGTAATGCTGCTCTGTTTACTATAAAGAGGAATTATTGCCAAATTCAAAAAGCAAACACTAACAACTGTGTAAAAATGTAAATGCAAACCACAAGATGCATTGATTTTCCACACTAACATAATACAAAAGAATAAGTGCCTAAATGGAATGCAAACCATTAATGTACTACATTTCACTGCACTTGATATGTTTATTAAAAAACAATACACAAAAAATTACATTTTTAAAAATAAATGCAGAATTAGTGTCAGAATTGCACACAAGCCTTTTTGAAAGGCTTTAAGTCAGCTCAACCTCATTGTATTCCACTGTGTGGCTGTGCTGTGAATGTTCAAAAGCAAATTACAATGCACAGGATTGCAGTTCGTTTAGGAGCAGTATGGTGTTTATGCCAACATTTTTTTTACTTAAAATTTATTTATTTTATTTTTTTCTTCAATTCAGAACAAGTTCATATGTTCAACATCACACGCATATTTTTAAAAGCTTTTCAACTCATTCAGTATGCATCACTTACCTCCATATTGAACTTCCACAGCTTGATGAATCCATCATTAGATGCTGTGATAATCACACACAACTCGCCCATCATCAAGCTCTCCACTGCTTTTACTCTACAAACAAAATATACAATAATGCACTTAAACAAAATCAATGCAACATTGGTAATAATCAATACTTAGCAACAGCTGATATTTATTTATGAGTACCAAAGTCCATAAAAAATAAAAGCTAACAGCGACGCACCTGATTTCATGAGCTTTAAACTCACAGATACATTTTTCAGAGTCCAGATCATAAATCTGCACATTCTCATCATCTCCTGCCACAGCCAGCAGTGTATTCTGAAAAATACAAGGAGCAAAGAAGCAACAGTATTTTAAGCACGTTTTTATGATTTTTTTTTGCATTTTACTTTTCCTGCCAATTCCTACATTTCTGCTTTTATACCTACATTTAAGAATTTGATGGATGAAATCCTCTTTCGATAGGTGAGAGTGGAGATGATGCTCGCAGACTCCAGGCTGTAGACGTCCAATTTATCATTAACAGCAACAGCATATTTATCCCCTTCTGGTGACCACCGCACGAGGTGTGCATCTTATAATAAAAAAATACAGAAAATCAGTAATCAGTAAAAAGTCCAAAGGACATGATACAAATGAACATGATTAAAAAAGGAGCTTATAAAAAAGTCTTACTTTCTTTAATAATCTTGCAGAAGGCTGATCTTCCATCAATTAGATTCCACGTCCTACACAAGAAGACAGAATAATTATATTACTGTATTTTTGTGTGAATTTGTTTTGTGAAACTTATACAGCTCTGAATTTTACCAAATTAAAAACCTCTGGAATATAATCAAGAGGAAGATGGATGATCACAAACCATCAAACCACCAAACTGAACTGCTTGAATTTTTACACCAGGAGTAAAGCAGCATAAAGTTATCCAAAAGCAGTGTGTAAGACTGGTGGAGGAGAACATGATGCCAAGATACATGAAAAAACTGTGATTAAAAAACAGGATTATTCCACCAAATATTGATTATTTCTGGACTCTTAAAACTTTATGAATATGAACTTGTTGTTTTCTTTGTATTATTTGAGGTCTGAAAGCTCTGCATCTTTTTTGTTATTTCAGCCATTTCTCATTTTCTGCAAAAAAACAAAAAAAAAACAAAGATTTACATAATATTTATTCCATACCTCAATTTCTTGTCTGTTCCTACAGACAGTGCAAGTTTTCCGGAGGGGTGAACAGACATAGAAGAAACGTGACCCCTATTAAACAAACACACAAACAAACTCTCAGTCTTATTTTATATATCTTATTATATGTATAATTTATAAAGCTCATTATAAATTATTATTATTATTACTTGTGTGCTTTGATTGTTTTTAAACATTCCCATGTTTTTGTGCTCCACACACACAGAAGACCATCTTCCCCACCACTCAGCAAATGAGACGTTCCATAAAACTCCAGACATGAGACAGTACCTGCAAAACAGATGGATACAACCTAAATAATTCATATCTTTTATTTAAAACACAAATATGTATTTAAAAAATACAATATAAATGGTATAGCTGTTTTTCTCATAAGAGGATAAAGAAAATACAGACTTTATTTATGTAACACTAATTATGAGGAAAACTAGCTCAAACCATTAATGTTGCTTTTCTGGTTCCAACATTTCTTTCTAATCATCTAAAGCTGCACTGGTTTCTAATTGTAGACACTTTAAGTTGCAATAAATGTTTTGGTGTTCTAACCTGTTGTTTGGTGTTTTTCCTCCTTAGTTATTTTATTACATCCATCTCTCAATACTTTTCAAATTAAGATTAAATGTTCACATTTTCAAATATGCAAAAAAAAAGTCTAATTTTAATATATATTTTTTATTAGTCAAACAAAGAAATCAAAACAACCAATTTACTAAATAAACAAGTACTAAATAGCCTTATTTAGTAGCCTTAAATAGACTACACTTTTACTGTTATATATCATATATATAAATATTATGCAATATTATGATAATATATATAATATATATAATCCAACTAGGAAAGAGGTGTGAGAGAGAGAGCGAAAGGAGAGCGAAAGAGAAGTGACAGTGAATGAAAGAGAAAGAGAGGGAGAGGGAGAGAGATAGAGAGAGAGATAAAGAGTAAAAGCGAGCACACTAGAGAGTTTTTTTTAGCACAGTGACAGTGTGTTGCAAGTTTGGAGAAAAATAATGCATGGATAAACTGATAAACGTAAGTACTATTCTCAAAGCGTGAGCGCGAGTGCAGAAGAGTCTATAGTGAACTCGTGGAGCAATAACACATCATTATATTTACATTTTTGATAAATCAGTAATCCGGCTCTTTTCTGCTAGATTCTGATCTTTTAAAAATATATGTGATCGACCCCAATTTTCGATCATAGAACAGACCAGCGACATCCCTAATTATTAACACTGCTTTAGAATGTCCAAATAAGCTTGTTTTGTCTTGAGTTCATTTTAATCATGTGATATAAATTCAGAGTAAATACCCTCATGGTGCAGCAGGGATCCGTGCTCGGTTTTGCTGGTCA
This sequence comes from Astyanax mexicanus, assembly GCF_023375975.1. NCBI lineage: Eukaryota > Metazoa > Chordata > Actinopteri > Characiformes > Acestrorhamphidae > Astyanax > Astyanax mexicanus. The sequence goes on from NC_064413.1 coordinate 721,861, forward strand.
TGTCGTAGAGCTGAATGGTCTCATCTTTGCTTCCTGTAGCGATGAACTGTTTACTGGCTGCTACTGTGGAGAGCGAGGCTGTGTGAGCATGATGAGTAAACACAGGCTTTACTGTCCAGTCCTGCAGGAGAAAATACATCATGAACCATCTTTCATCAGGAATTCATATTGAAGCTTTTCCAAAGTGAAAACTGTGATTGATAAACCTGCACCAATTTGGTAAATAATCACAGTAAAAAAAATATATAGCAAACGTACAATTTATGAACATGAACCTCAGGTTTTGTGTTTTTGTGTTTTGTTACTGATTGATGCGACTATATAGGTTATGGTTTATTTTGTATTTATTTGAATATACGGCTTTAAAAAAACAAAATATCAGAAAGACTGGAAAGAGCCCATATTCTTTTAAGAAAAGCGACAGTTAACTGTGTGATATTCACCTGTATAATTACAATCTTTTAAAATGTACACATACAGAACCAAACAAATATGTTTTTAACTATATAAAAAACAATGAAAAAACAAAAACATAGAATTGTGAAAATAAATAAATAAAAATTCATGAAGAACAGATTTAATGGGCAATTTTAGAATTAATCCTTTGCATCACACCTTTTTTTTTATTTACATTTTTTTTTACATATAGCTTTACAAAATATGCTGTCTATTCGTGTAAAAAAATGGTCTATTATTGTTGCCACTGGCTTTATTATGGTAATAATTAATAGGCAATTGAAAAAAAAACAAACACTTAAATTATGTAGAACTTTGGGTGGAATTTACATTTACAATTTATTCAATTTACTATTATTGTATGTTAAAAAATACTTTATCATTTTACACAGAGAAGAGTATTTATTTATATCTTATTTTTTTAATGTTATTATTCTCGAAGTCATTAGAAATATTTATCCAATCATTATTTACATTTTTCTAAAAGAACTGGTTACAGCATAGATTAAGAAGTAATTACCTAAATGTTTTAATTTGAGTATTTCTACTGTTAGACATTTTATTTATTTATATATTTAATGCTAACTTATCAGTGAGAACTTTGGTATAAACTTTTTTTTTTATATAAAAATAAGGTATATGAATATGAGTTGAATTTCTGAAAGAATAAAAGACATGTGCTGTCACTGTCTGAGTATTGTTTTTCTATCTTGTATGTTCTTAATTGTTTTTAAGTTATTATTTACATGCATCTTCAGCAACTTTTTAACATGAATTTGTGATTAAATTGAACAGAAAGCAACAGAGACAAATACACACAGACACCACTACACACATATTTACACCAGATGCAGTAGGTTAGCTATAAATAAATTATAATTGTTTATTTATTGATTAATGTGTTTATTTAAAGTTGGTTGAAAATTTTAAAAAAGAGAAGCCCCTGTTGCCTCTTCCTCCACACAGTTAAACAGCACTGAGCTTTAAGAATCCGCTGTAACTGTGTTTATATTATTAAATCAGATTAATTTTGAGATTATTTACCTTTTCTTCAGGAAAAACTCTGTAACCAAACACGACCTGCTCATAACTCCCAGCCACCACCTCCACCGGCTCCAACATAGCGGCGAAATAACAGCTAAACCCGGGCCTCCGACAAGCGCACACACCCGCCGCACACCCGCACAATTTACACTATTTACACTATAAACACTATAAACAGTAATAACACTATTATTAACACACCAGCACGCGCACAGCCTGTACTCCACACGTGCGCCGAACTTCGGAACCACAGCACTGCTGCTCAGACTACATCCGGGTCACGTCCTGAAAACCATGTCAAACTAAAAGTCCTGCGTCCAAAACCAAAACCCACCAATAAAAGTTTTAATAAAACATTTAGATAAAAAAAGAAAAGATACATTTACATTATTAAGCCATAACATTATACAGCATATTTTTAATGGCGCATCTTTCAGTCTTAAAATGACAATTATATTATTATCACCATTATATTTCAGTGAAAACATATAGCTACAAATTACTGTAACTGTGACAGGCTCATCTATCCAGATATAATAATAATAATTTAAAAAATCACTTTTTATTAACAGGTGACACTTTTGGAGGTACACTCCTTTTTGGAGTTTAAAATACAGTAATAAATAACTTCACAAATTGGAAACATGTGGAAAAAATCAATTAAGAAATATGTAAATACAGAATCAACTACATTTACAAATATGGAAAAATAAATACATGTAGAAATACTGAGATAAATTAGTGTAGAAATGTGGAAATCAATCAATGAAAATAAGTGTGCCAGTACCTGTGGCTGTCCTTCATGTCCGACTTGTGATACCCCCACCACCATGTTTCACAGATGAAGTAGTGGTTTGCTTTGGAATGTAAGCGGCTCCTCTTGGCCACATTTTGCATCACATTTGACATCTCTCTGATGCTGGTTAATCTTGTAGGCTTTGTATATCTGTTTGTCAAGTCTTCAGTGGTTAGTACTCTCTTAAAAATACACAACCATGTCCTAAACACTGCTTAATGTCCTGTTGGCATAGGTGTAGGAACCGGGGGGGATATTAGAAACAGGTGGATTTGTCCCCCCCAAAAATGATATCAGTTCGCTCAGGTCAGCTGTACTATTAATGAGGAGACAGACCGGACCAATCACGGAGCCGGTTCAGGTATTAAGTCACGCCTCTCAGTAGAAACAGCCAATCAGCTTGCTGGTTTTGCGGCGCGCGGAGCAGAGGCAGTTTGCTGTTGGGGAAGCCCCGCCCCCTCGCTGTGAGATTTAGCAGCGGGATCGGGACGCAGCAGCTTCAGCTGATTTTAAAACAGATCTGGATATACGGAGATTTTACTAAAATAAAGGTAACGATAGGCTAACCACTTCAACTGTGATGATATGTTTCTGATAGCTGGTTAAAAATACACGTCTCTGAATCAGCACACAGATTAAACCCACTCTGATTAATAAACTGCAGCTGTGTTAGTGTGTAAGCTTATCTTTGGAATTAGCTAGATTGGGAGTCAGGGTTAAAGGAAAAAAAAAAAATATATATGTAATGTTTCCCTGTACCTGATCAGCTAATCACTTTAATTTTCAAACTGTTTATTCATTTAGGATTACAGGACTTACTGTGAGCTATAATGAACGAAAATTGATTTAACTAACTAGTTATCTAGAAGCTGGATGTAGATGATCGCCAGAATTTCGTACAGTACTTTAAGTTGGTAGTTTAAAGCAGTTACTTAACCCCGATCACTGCCCTAAACTAGTGTTTTCCACCTGATCAGCTAATAAACAGTCATTTACTGAGTTTACCTGTTAAAATCCTTTAGCCCCCTATGGAGCCTAAATGAATCATGTATATCCACCAGAGGAAGCTCTAAAATATGCAGAACAGTTTTAATATGCAGTAGAATATATAAGAACTGGGTTGAGAAACACTGCTGTAACGTGACTTCTGTTCATTTGTATTTCACAGTAAGACCACTTATCCTGACGTTTATAAAAGTCTCTATGAAACGTAAAGTTACATTCTTTTACATAAAAGGACAGCATCTTAAGAAGAGCTCTCAGTAGAAAAAAATAAAAGTGCAGGAGAAAATGTAAATATACAACAGAATTGACATGCCAATACATAATAATAATAATAATAATAATAATAATAATAATAACAATAATAATAATCTGTTATATTATTTTAAATATTAGGTGATAACTGAAAATTTTTGTCATATGTATATAATTCAGACATTGCTTGCATAATTTTTCTAACAACAGTAGCTGTAATGTGGAGTAACATGTTTAGGTTGTAAAATCACCTTATAATAATAATTTACTTTTAATTAAAAGTAATTTCCACAAATGTTGTTCTAGGAAACTATAGGGTGGGCTTGGGTTCATATTGGCAAATGTGTCCCCCCCAATATCAAGCCCGCTCCTACGCCCTTGCCTGTTGGGCACACGTTCAAGTTCAATTTTTGAGTTTTTTTAGTTCTTCTGCCTCAGCAGTGCAGGACTTCCTTGGCCTACCAGTCCTTTCGTGTCTGAGGAGTTCACCAGTACCTTTTTTGTGTTCTTAATGAAAACCCACACAAGTGATGTCTATAAATTTATAGTTTCAAAGATGACAATTGTTTTTTAGTCTCATAAAGGACTTTTTAACTTTTACATTTTAAATATATCAAATAAAAACTGTGTTTTTGTCCTGATATTACTAAGAACATTGAATGAGGTGGCGTGGAAGCTCACAGAGCTGACGAAATCTATAATTTTTGAAATATTCACACTACAAATCTCTGCGCATGCGCTACAATCTGACATGCATGCACTGCAACTTCAGCCAGTTCAAGACAGCATGCTGAAAAGCATGCAGACATATATAAACTCAATATAAACTCAATAATTAGTATAAAGTCACACTTGGCATAGCAATTAAAAGCAACAACAAATGGCAAAACAGGTGTTAGTCAGGTGATGTAATGAGAATACAATTATTTATATTATTTAATTCTTAAACTAATCTAAGAAATTAATATGGAAACTAGCAAAGAATTAACCTTTAATGCTTTTAAATTGTACACATTTTGCACAAAACCTGCAAGTAAAGTGTCACTATAATTATTTACAAATCTATGAGTAATAAATAAGAAACGTGTGTTCCAGTGAATTGCTATCCATTTTTAATTATTAATATTTACTCATATATATATATACATTTAAACATATATGCATGTAAAGTACAGTACTTGGGTACTGTTCATATATGTAAACAAGAATAAAGCACATATACAGCTCTCGAATAAAATGAGAGCACTTTAAAATGATGAGTTTCTATAATCAAGAAGAAGATGGATGATCACAAGCAATCAAACCAAACTGAACTGCTTGAATTTTTGCACCAGGAGTAAAGCAGCATAAAGTTATCCAAAAGCAGTGTGTAAGACTGGTGGAGGAGAACATGATGCCAAGATGCATGAAAAAATAGTGATTATTCCACCAAATATTGATTTCTGAACTCTTAAAACTTTATGAATATGAACTTGTTTTCTGTGCATTATTTATAAATGCTCTAAATGAGAATATTTTTATTTGGAATTTGGGAGAAATGTTGTCTGTAGTTTATAGAATAAAACAACAATGTTCATTTTATTCAAACATAAACCTATAAATAGCAAAATCAGAGAAACTGATTCAGAAACTGAAGTGCTCTCTTCATTTTTTTTCCAGAGCTGTATATTTTAACAACTTGTGGACTTGACCAACAAAAGACGCGACAAAGAGGTTTATTTAGTCAGTTCAGCTTTTAAAAAACACCATTCACAGCAATTTCCTGCATTCAGTCAGCAAAATTCATGCATTATCTCATGCATTACTTCATGTGACTAGTCATTCTTTAGTGTTAGTGGAGAATTACTCTTCTCTTTCACTCGACCCTCGCTATAAATTAAAGTAATATACTTTAAATCACTAGCTTATATCTCTTTTTTCATTTCCTCACTCTCTCCTCCAGGGCTCGGAGCTCTCCCGCCACCTGTTCAGGTAGGTCCGCCCCCACCTGCTGCGTAAAGTAGGCCTGCAGCTCTTGAACTTCTTTCTGCCAGAAATGTTTAGGAAGGTCGAACAGCGCCCCCATATCTACTTTCGCTCCCAGGCCCTCGGTGTTGATAGCGCCCTCTTCAGGCAGCCAGCCGATGATGCTCTTCTTAGCAGCTTCTTCTTCTCTGGTTCGGCCACATCTGCCGAAGATCCACTCCAGGACTCGAGCGTTCTCTCCGAACCCAGGCCACAGGAACGAATTCGATTTGGGATCTTTCCTGAACCAGTTGACGTGGAAGATCTTTGGGAGCTGAGTCGGGCCTTTTCTCGTCTCCATGCTCAGCCAGTGGGCAAGGTAGTCGCCAAAGTTGTAGCCGAAGAAAGGCCTCATAGCAAAGGGGTCGTGCATCACCACTTTACCTGTGTGGCAGAATAGAAAAAAGTTTTCAAAAAATAGTCAGGATGGATCATATGTAACAGCTAAAATTTGAAAAAAGCTACATTTTTAACAATCAGTAACTGTGAGAAATTAATTATATGAATCTATTTAGGATTTTGTAGCTTCTTGATGAGTTAATTTGATTTATATGCTCTTATCTGATGGTTCTTTAGTAATACTTGTATTGTATATCTCGAAAATGTATATTGTCTGTGTTAAATTTATAGTATGCTATTGTCTGCTCCCTCTTCCCTACCCCTTTTCTGTTGTTAAACATTTGTAAAACAAATAGAACCTATTGAAATTATTAGTTTGCAGTTGTATTTTTTTTACTAAAATTTAATTTCTAAATTTCTCCCATTTTTCTCCCAATTTAGCTAAGCCAATTCATTCATCTATTCATTTGTATATCTCCCATCACAGGAGACATGCATGATGTCTGCTGATGCTGTAGCATTGCTGAGTAGCATCACAGCGCTAAAGCTCGGAGGAAAGTGCAGAGACTCGGTTCTGATACATCAGCTCACAGACGCAGCCTTGTGCTGATCCACATCACTCTAGGAGTGATGAGGAGAAAGAGAGAGCGCCATCTACTGTACTGTACCCACCCAGAGAGAAACAACAAGGACAATTGTACTCTCTCAGGGCTCCGGCAGATGATGGCAAGCTGCATGGCCAGGATTCGAACCAGCTGACTCTAACTAACTTCTTATGTTCTCTAAAGTGCGAAGTACCTTTATGTTCTGCTGCTGCTGTAGATTCAGACCTCATGGCAGCACCAACGAACACTCCATGGCGCCAGTTAAAGCTTTCATACACCAGCGGCACTCCTGAGGAAAAAGCAGCAGGATGATGGTTTTAAAAAAGTTTCACATCTTACTAAATGTACCAAATTCAGGGTTAAAAATAAATAATTGTATAAAAAAGTAATGGAACAGAATTTTATCAGTTTATCAGTTTACCTTCTGGTCTTCGGCCACCAAAAATGATGGCATCGATCGGCACGCCCTCTTCACTCTCCCACAGAGGATCTATAATGGGACACTGTGCCGCCGGAGCGCAGAACCTGGAGTTAGGATGAGCGCACGGTGTTGAAGCACCTGAGGAGTAAAGCAGCATAAAGTTATCCAAAAGCAGTGTGTAAGACTGGTGGAGGAGAACATGATACCAAGATGCATGAAAAAACTGTGATTAAAAACCAGGATTATTCCACCAATTATTAATTATTTCTGAACTGAATAAATAAACGCTCTAAATGAGAATATTTTTATTTGGAATTTGGGAGAAATGTCAGTAGTTTATAGAATAAAACAACAATGTTCATTTTACTCAACCATCCTGTGCAGGCAGGATGTACATCATCTTCAAGAAATAGTTTAAAAAATAGTTGCACACAGAAATAGGGCTGGGAATCGAAATTTGATACCAAATTCTGAGTATTGAAAGGTCTAAAAGAGTGCAAACAGCATTGAAAACATGTCATAGTGCTCTAAAGTCTGGCTCTACTTCTAAACATTCACCCACACTTAATTTTTCTCCCTCTCCCTCTCATTATACAGTGAAATACCAGTATTTAGAAATAAATAATCATGATTTTAATAAATTTTTAAATAAATGGCTGCAGTAATATAAATATATAATCAAAATTCTGCCAGTCTATATTGCCACCTATTGTAAAAGCATTTTGAGATGTTATATTTGTTTGGTCTTGCTATTTGTGGTACAGTGTGGTTTATATTATGCTATAAAAGTCAGTGATTACTCTATAAACTCTTTTACACACGGATGCGTCCATCGTCTGGTAGGTGTTTTCTGTTTGGCAGTTTGTTGTGAAAAGAATTTTGTTTACCAGTAAAGGAATTCTTCTCATTGACCACAGTTGTTTTGAGAGGTCCTCCAGGACTTTTGGGGTTTGAGACCGCCAGAGCATTCTTCACATATAAGAATGTGATCAAATTATAGATTTGATTTTACCACACAATTTTTATTTATTCATTACCAAAAAAAAGAAGTGCATCCTGCTTTTGTTGGAGTAACTGTTTATTTGAGGATTTGATTGTATTCACTGACAAGAGTGTTAAAGAGGTAAGAATGTTGGATGATCACCTCCACAACTCATCTACAGCTCATCTACAGCTCGTCCCCAACCCGTCCCCAACTCGCCTCCACTTCTATAACTCATCCACAACTGATTCCAACTGATCCTCAACTCATCCCCACCTCATCTCCAACTCCATAACTCATCCACACCTTACCTCCAACTCATCCCCAACTCAATTCAAACCCACCTCATTTCCAACTTATCAGTTAAACCCCAACTCAGCCCTAATTTCTCAACTCCACCACAACCCATCCCAAACTCATCCCCAACTCCTAAACTTAACCCCAACTCATACGTACCTAACGCACCCCCAACTCATACCCAACTAATCCCAAACTCCTCAACTCCACCCCAACTCATCCCCACTTCATTTCCAACTAATACCCAACTTACCCCAACTCCTAAACTTAACCCCAACTCATACCCACCACATTCCCCCCAACTCATACCTAACTAATCACCAATTCATACCAACTTCTCAACTCATACCCACCTAACTCAACCCCAACTCATCTCATACTTTCACCCAACTCAAACCCATCTTCTCAACTCAACCCCAACTCAACTTTAGCTGCCAATGGATGGAGGATATATATGAAAATAATCTGTCTTAAACTGAAGTCTGTAAATATATTCGATATTTAAATATTCAATTTTAAACTCCAATTTCGACAACAGCCTCACAAGCAGATCTTACCAAACTTCCAGGTCTTTCCGTGCCAGTCTGTGAGACCAATGTTAGATGAAGGAGGATCAAGACCCTCCCACCAGATCCCACCATCACTCGTCTCGCCCACATTCGTGAAAACCGTGTTTTTAGAAATGGTGTCCATGGCGTAAGGGTTGGTCTTCCCGGAGGTGCCAGGAGCCACGCCAAAGAACCCATTCTCTGGGTTAATGGCTCTGAGTTTACCTGGAGATAAACACAGGTGGTAAATACAAAACAGCAAAGTGTACATTGAATATGAAGCATTTAACATTCTTTAAAATCAACAGTAGCATGCTTTTTAACCAGGCAAATATCACAGAAAGCATGAACACCAACAGTGGACAAAGAAATCACTGTGGGTGGTAATGTAATGGTGAAACTTCTAGAAACTATATATTTGTGGGGTTTTTTGTAGTGTAATTATCACTGGTAAGGCCACCTTTATTCTTATTTTTATGTTTATTTAATGATTGTACCCTTTATTATTGTTGTTACAACTTTAACTTTTACTTTGTGCTATATAAATAAAATGTATTATTATTATTATTATTATTATTATTATTACTACATTTACATTCAATGCATTAATCTTAACACACATCCCACACGCCACTGCACTTTTCCCTTTTAACATCCACGAGACACGGCACATCACGGGACATGATGCTAATTACTGTCTCATGACTTTTCTGCCATTTCTGTCCACATCGTGATTTGAAGTCAGCACTGCCAGACGTCCACTAAATAATTACACTGACAACCGTGTAACGTGTGGACCAATAACAGCAGAGAAGATATCTGAACAAATGTAGGGTTGTATTTAGGTGCTGAAAATCAACTTAATTAAAGTTATTTTATATTAAATGACTCGTGTTCAGAACTTCAGTGTAGTAATAGATACAGCCTCAATAATAGACAGAAGAGAATTTGACGTTACGAACACAAACATTATAAACACGACACAAACAGATCAGTATTTAAAGCACTTTTAAAGAAAAGGAGCTGCGTCTATGGTTGAACAGGCTCAATTTATCCCTTTCAGACCCAGAGATATATTTTAGTGACGGAAAAATATAAAAATGCTGCTTTCTGCCTGTAATGCATACAAAAGAAGAATATTATACTCTAATATAAAGTCTAGTTAAATCCAATTAACTAAAATATTTAACTGTTTTTCTATTCATGTCCATTATATTGGAAGCCTGTGTTTAACATTTTTATTTTATATTTGATATTGACCTTTTATGTCACAAACCACTCCTACACAGTAAAATAAACATAATTAAAGTGTCTAAAATCACTAAAAAAGAGCTAATTTTTGCTAATTTTATCTTTGCTCTTATTTGTTGGCTTTAGAGTTCTGCAAGTTTTTTTCCAGTGAAGTGGGCGGGGCTAAGCAACTGTTTCATTGGCTTGTAAACTTATTCATTGGCTGGTTCATGTTCTATTAGAACTTTTTTCTTTAATAGAGCTTTATAACAGAAGTATTGTTCCCTTGTTTGGGTGGAAGTTGCAAATTTAGCACCTTCAACCACAGACGCAGCTCCTGATCTCTGGATGATAGTATATATATGAAATGTTATATGGTGCCCCACACCACTCTGGTGTGGTGATAACTGATGCTATATTGTCTTTTAAAACGTTGAGTTATAATAGCTAGCTAATTATGAGACCACAATCACTTTAAATATGATACAACCATAATACATTTTACATGAAATGAGTGGAAATTCCAGCAGAAACAGGAAATAATTATAATTACTGGAAGTGAGTGTGGCTAAATGGGTGGATACTGCCAGATTCTTTTGGTCATTTTTCTCACCCTGACTGTCAAACTTCATCCAGGCGATATCATCTCCAACACACTCCACCTTCCAGCCTGGAAGAGCCGGCTTCATCATGGCCAGGTTAGTTTTTCCACAGGCGCTCGGGAACGCTGCTGCAATGTACCGTTTCACACCCTGAGGATTTGTGATTCCCAAAATCTGAAAAACAGAGAAAATTAATGCAAAATAGTTTAGTTACTAGGCCTACTTATGTGCACATAAGTAAATACTTAATTAAATTAATAATTTCAGATTAATATGGCTGTATATTGCATATTGGCAAGAATGTGATATGATACGTATACCAATACTTTTTAGTATTTATACCAATACAGTTTAGTAGTAATCTGTCTAAAGTATAAATTTTTTTATCCAATCAGAAAAACAGGATCTAACTATAGTGTACAACACTGCCATCTAGTGGTCACGGTTTAAACACAACACAAAATGAACTACTGTTGTGTCCCAACAATCTTTTCAAGTCAACTAACAATTAAAAATTAGTACCGTTTTTTGAGGAACTATAGAGTATCACATCACAAAATATCAATATATAACAAGATTGATTACTAGATATCCATCAATAAAACATAACATATTACTTATAGTTGATCATCGCTTTCTAATAAAAAAACAAACACTGTTCAATGACTCTCACCAGCATGTGTTCAGCCAGCCAGCCCTCGTCCTTGGCGATTCTTGAGGCGATCCGAAGAGCGAAACACTTCTTCCCAAGCAGAGAATTTCCACCATAGCCGCTTCCAAACGACATGATCTTCCTGCTGTCTGGGAGATGAGCGATCAACACCTTCTCTGGATTACACGGCCACTGGTTCACCAACGGAGCTGAAACATCAGGAGAAGTATATTATAGTATATTATATTATATTGTTTAGTATGATTATAAAAATATGATTCAATAACAGCCTGAGCTTAAATGTGGAATTCCATTACTCCCCCTTATTTAGTTCTTCATCAGAAAGGCAGACTAACCAGACATTTGACAGACATGTTAATACTGGCTTTAAAACTTTAAAACTGTTAATTTTCTGTGAATGCACGCACAAGAGAACCAGACGGTCTACATTCACTATATTGACGTTGCTCACAGATGGAATTTGACCTGTGCCTTTAACCCACCCGTCTGTTCAGTGAACACACAAACTCACACGTACACAGTGATTACTAGCACGGCACAATTACAGAAAAAAAACTAAAACTAAACTAAAAACTAAACTAAACCTGCTACTGTAATATTTTTTCCACCAATTCAGAAACATTCACTAGATTTTACCAATGTCTATAAATTTAGTCAATGAACAAACATGTCTTGAATTTAATAATGTACTATATTATTAAATATAGTATACTAGATAAGCAAAAAAAAGGAATAAAAGGGTGTCCTTTGACTTTTGACTCGCCCTGGTTAAGACAAAATAAACGTTATTTATTTGGTTGTTATAATCTGCCTCGGGTAGATATGCAAAGTGACGAAACAAAAAATTATAACAGGATCAAAAATATATAGATACCCACTTATGAACACAGACTGTATTAATTTCAATAAAAAAAATGAAATTGTACACTAATCTCTTGTATTTTTCCATTAATAAAGTATACTCTCATTCTGTCTCAGTAAAGAACTGCTGACTAAATAAATGAAAAGAAAGAAAACTCAAGACATATAAGAACTGACTTCTCTGTAACTATGAGTGTGACTGAAATGCAATGCAAAGCTAATTCATGGGTGGTTGCTGGGGTGTTCCGCAGTGGTTGCTATGATGTTGCTAAGTGTTTGATAAGCAGTTGCAAAGGTGTTGCTATGGTATCCATGATGGTTGCTATGGTGTTGCCAAGTGGTTGCTAATGTGTTGCAGATTACACAAGACTGGCATTACTAAAATAGGATTTTAGTACCTTTAAGTGGCAGAGGTCTACCCACTGAGTGTTGGCATCGCACAAACTCCACCCCCTGGGCGAGTTTATCCATGACCGGTGTGCCCATACGCGTCATTATTCCCATGCTGGCGACCACATACGGAGAATCCGTCACCTGAACGCCGTACTTCGCCAACGAGGAGTTAACTGGACCCATGCTGAAAGGAATAACGTACATCGTCCGACCTATAGAAAAAGAAAGAAAGAAAAACAAAAGGTAAAATGCAGTTTAAATGCATTTTTTACTGCTGTAAACGATTGAACAAATAAATTGAGATTGTTTACTTGATGTTACATTCTATTTGTGCAAATAAATACATAAATAAATACAAATAAATAAAATAATTGGATTAAAAAGAGAGTACTCTGTAAAGAAACCTAGATTAAAATTCTGATACCTTATATCAGATTAAATCAGCTGTGCATTATATATAAAAAAAAAATGACCAGTGATAAAAATCACTGTAAATCACAGCGTACCCTTCAGGCTCTCGTGACTTTCTGCTTTAACATTAGCTGCATAAATTACAGCAAAATTAATTATTAATGCACCAAGCTTCCTGGAATATGTCAGAAGCACTGGGAACATCACCACAGCTTACTCAGCACAGTAAATGAACTAATGAACAAACGACACCAGAGGCAATATCTCAGTTATCTCGGTTATTCCTGACTTTTCCCTGATAAAAACTTAAGATAGATTAATATTTCTACCTATAGTATCTATATAACAAGAGATCTACCATATACCAAATTAAAAACCTCTGGAATATAATCAAGAGGAAGATGGATGATCACAAACCATCAAACCACCAAACTGAACTGCTTGAATTTTTACACCAGGAGTAAAGCAGCATAAAGTTATCCAAAAGCAGTGTGTAAGACTGGTGGAGGAGAACATGATGCCAAGATGCATGAAATAAAAACTGTGATTAAAAACAAAACCAGGGTTATTCCACCAAATATTGATTATTTCTGAACTCTTAAAACTTTATGAATATGAACTTGTTGTTTTCTTTGCATTATTTGAGGTCTGAAAGCTCTGCATCTTTTTTGTTATAAAAAATAAATAAATGCTCTAAATGAGAATATTTTTATTTGGAATTTGGTAGAAATGTTGTCTGTAGTTTATAGAATGAAACAACAATGTTTTCCAGAGCTGTATATGATATATTGATGATAATGCTGAAATTATAGAATGTAAAGTCCCACTTTAAAGTGTAACTAAAACATTCCTGACTTTATTAACTCCAGAAACAGGTTGTACAGTAACCTTTCAGCTCTTTTAACTGCAGTTTGTTCAGGTTGAGCCGAATACCTGAAGGGGTTAAACCGTGACGCCGAACAAACCTGTCATGCAGGAAGGAAAGCGATCCTCTCTCGCTGTCTGGAATTCGCTCTCGCTCATCCAGTTGCCGAGCTGACTCTTTACGTTGTTCTCTGGAATGGGAATAGTGTCTCTCTGCTGTTTGGTCACGATCACCGTCTTACTCTCCACTCGAGCCACATCTTTAGGGTCAGTGCGCGCCAACCAGCTGCACACAACACATAAAACACAAGTACTTATCATTAATATAATGATTAAACAATTAAAACCACCAATCACAATCTCACAAACACTACAAATACAATATTTATCACCGGCCAGCACTCGGATGTGGACAGCAAACACTGTGCTGATTACAGACCATTCTTATCATCCATTAAACATAAAGCAAATTTAGCACAATGTAAATGTAAAACCAAGCTTAAGTCCAAACCAAAGGGAAACCAAAAGCAGTGTGCAAGACTGGTGGAAGAGAGCATGCCAAGACACATGACAGCTGTAAATATTCCACCAAATATTGTTTTGAACTCGGAGTTAAAACATTAGTATTGTTGATTCTAAATGAAAATGAACACATTCTCTGCAAATAAATGCTTTAAATGATGATATTTTTATTTGGAATTTGGGAGAAATATTGTTATATGTTTATGGAATAAATAAAAGCACAATGTTCATTTTACTCAAACAGTTTGTGTGTTTAATCCGGTTAGTTTCGGTTTCACACTGCAGTTTAGTAACTGAGCGATCTAAAGAACTTCTACATCATACTACATCCTGACGTCATGTGAAAGCAAACTGGACTTTAATGCACTAAAATCTAGTATAAGCACTCACTTCTTCACTTACCAGTTCTGATATTTCGTCAGTTTCTTCACCATGCCATCTTTTTCCATTCCAGCCAAAAGTTCTGCCGTCTCCTCAGGTGTGCCGGTCACCACGTGCACTTTAGCAGGTTTACATTCTGCCGCGGCTTCAGAGACGAATTCAGACACACCGTGAGGGAGACTGGGAATAGAGGCCAGGGATCGAACCCCAACTGCAGCCGTGCTGAATCCTTCCCGCCTAAAAACACAAAACATCCACAGTTAGAATTATCTCCTCCTGCTCACATAACAGAGAAATCAATAACACTGCGGTTCTGATTAAACAGACATCATATCGTCATATCGAATTACTAGAAAAAAATATTATATACTAATCACTACAATACAAGACTTGAGCTTTAAAAAAACTCAAAATATGTAGGATGAACCAAAAATGTCAAAAATAAACTAAATGAAACATATTTAATAATTTAAATTTCAAGAATTTCTTAACAACAATCCTCTCTGGAATCAATAAAGTAACTAAGTCAGTGAGTAAGTCAGTATGTCAGTAAGTACATCAGTACTTTAGTAAGTAAGTCAGTACACCAGTAAGTAAGTCAGTAAGTAAGTCAGTACTTTAGTAAGTCAGTAAGTCAGTACGCCATTAAGTCAGTAAATAAGTCAGTAAGCCATTAAGTAAGTCAGTACTTTTGCAAGTCAGTAAGTCAGTAAGTCAGTATGCCATTAAGTAAGTCAGTAAGTTAGTTAATACTTTAGTAAGTAAGTCAGTAAGTTAGTTAATACTTTAGTAAGTAAGTCAGTAAGTTAGTTAATACTTTAGTAAGTAAGTCAGTAAGTTAGTCAGTACTTTAGTAAGTAAGTCAGTAAGTTAGTCAGTACTTTAGTAAGTAAGTTGGTAAGTTAGTAAATAAATCAGCAAGTCAGTCGTTCAGTAATTAAGTCAGTAAGTAGGTAAGTCAGTAAGTAAGTCAGCAAGTATCTATCTAGGTAATTGTAATCTCACTGTCCTGTTCCACCCAAAGAGCAATTAGTTTGAGAAAAATAAAATAAGACCAAAATATAAACAATATGAAGAATATATAACAAGGATAAATAGACATTATATACATAAAAGTATAGATCTGAGTAGGGATTGCTGTTTTCTTGGACAGATTGTGTTTTTATAAAGCAACAAACAGATTACACAAATTATACAGAACCTATCTATCTATGTTGCTCAATTTAATAAGTGTTAAACAAACTCATATATATATATTTACTGTATGTGGACCCAGACAACCTACCAGCTGTGCTCAATAATGACCACTAACAGGAAATTAAGGGTTAGGGTTAGGGTTTGGTAAATTGATAAAATCCATTTTAATCTTTGAGCACCAATAAATCAATCAATGTTTATGAGCCCGTACAAAATATACGTTTTTATAACCATCCTTCCCCATAACAGCACAGTTCAAAAACAAAAACGACTTAAAGCTCAATGTTGGGATGAGATTCATGTTCATGTTAATGGGTATTTTAACTTTCAAACTTTTAAATTTGATGCTCACTATCTGAAATTAGTGTTCGTGAAGAGAATTTTAAATTTAGAATAAATTTGAATTAATAAACTAATCGTTTTGTAAAGTACAGATATATGAGGACTTTTAAAAAACATGTTTTGACTTTTGTTGCTCAACAGCTTTGTCTGCTCTCTTCCGGTCATTCCAGTTATAGTGAAAAGCAAAAACAAACACAAAAGACTGAATGACGTGTTTTTCATTCCCTCTCTAAAATTATTACATAGGTCAAATTGTAGTACCAGCCTTCCTTTATCATGCTTTAACATATTTAACTGTAGTAGAAGTTAAGCACTTAAAAGAGAGCACTTAAAAATGTGGGGTTTCTTTTATTTTTACCAAATTGAAAACCTCTGGAATATAATCAAGAGGAAGATGGATGATCACAAACCATCAAACCACCAAACTGAACTGCTTGAAGTTTTGTACCAGGAGTAAAGCAGCATAAAGTTATCCAAAAGCAGTGTGTAAGACTGGTGGAGGAGAACATGATGCCAAGATGCATGAAAACAAACTGTGACTAAAAAACAGGGTTATTCCACCAAATATTGATTTCTGAACTCTTAAAACTTGATTATAATGAATATGAACTTCTTGTTTTTTTCTTTGTATTATTTGAGGTCTGAAAGTTCTGCATCTTTTTTGTTATTTCAGTCATTTCTCATTTTCTGTAAATAAATGCTCTAAATGAGAATATTTTTATTTGTAATTTGGAAGAAATGTTGTCTGTAGTTTAAAGAATAAAACAACAATGTTCATTTTACTCAAACATAAACCTATAAATAGCAGAGCTGTATATAGGATTAGTTTTTATAGAATGAGTTTACAGAGCTGTAAACCTGAATGCAGAGGAGTTCTTACTAATAAACTGGGAGCAGAGAACAGAGATAAGCTCTCAGTATCTCAGAACACTGATTGTTTTCTTTCTTTCTCTCTCTCTCTCTCTCTCTCTCTCTTATTCATTTACTATCATCAATAGCTGCTGAGCTTTGCTTTTTTTCCCTCTGTCCTTAGAAGCCAAACACACTCCTCCTCAAGAATGAGCCAATCAGACAAGCTTACACACATTTACTCCCCCTACACCCACTCCCCTCGGTTTAATCGTTGCCTAAGATCAGTCAGAAGTACATGAGGGCATGCATGCATCATATGCAATCCCTACAAAATCTACATGAAAGGACTTTGCCAGGATTCCATAGTGCCTCCAATAAGACTTAATCATATTTAAGACTTTATTACCTTGTGGCTCTGCAAGATATTTAGAGACAAAAACTACTAAAATTAATACTAGTTTGCAACAACAATAATAACAACTTTAACTTAAATTTTTAAATAGCCAATGCAGCCTGATGCATTGCAGCATTGCCGAGTAGCATCGCAGCGCTAACGCTCGGAGGAAAGCGCAGCGACTCTTATCGGTTCTGATACATCAGCTCACAGACGCAGCCTTGTGCTGATCCACATCACCATAGGAGTGATCAGGGGAAAGAGAGAGCGCCATCTACTGTACTGTACCCACCCAGAGAGAGCGAGATCAACTGTGCTTACTTAGGGCCCTGGTAGCTGATGGCAAGCTGCATGACCGGGACTCAAACCAGGGATCTCCTGATCATAGTGGCAGGGCTTTAGCCTGCAGGACCACTGTTTTTTTTGCACTAAAACACTATTTGAGAGCTATTGTGCATCCGAATAGACCATGAAACAAGTTTATAAACAATAAACGAGTTTATAAACATATAAAACAGTAGGTGCCAGTGAGGCAAAGTAACAGCTGAATTTTACTAGTTAAACATGATTTTTGATGTTTTTTTATGGTTTAGGGATGATTTATTAAAAAATAAAATGGTCAATATAAAATTTTCACACACTGGTTTCCAATCCAGTGGAAATAAAAATAAATTATTAAATATTATTAAATGTAGGTAATTTTATTTATTTGCTATATAGACCTTATAGTAGAATATATAAAGAGTCTTCTTTTCTTTGCATTACAGACAGAAAACAGCATTATTTTAATGGAGAATTCAGGTATGAAATCGCTGCTTCTCTTATTTGATCTTAATCATCCAAACCAATCAAAATAGTATAATTAAATAGTTTTTAAATGTTAGCAAACACAAATTCTCTGAAAATAATCAATCAATCTGCTACCAGCAACAGTTGTCAACAAATTGGTTAATAATTTCTCAACTAATCTGAACATGGAGTTCTTGTAAACCCACTTCTTTATGCAAGAGCACAATAAGGTTAGTTTTAAACTGGAGATTGGAGATTTATTTCCTCTGTATGCAGCCAAAAATACTTAAAATTTAACTTAAAAAAAAATGTTTAATTTTGTCTTGTTTCTTGCCTTCTCATTACTAAGACTTTGGATAGCTGTCGAGTGACCTAAGAGTGAAATAAAGTGGATCATAAAAGTTCTATACTACGGATAAAAAGTGATAGATTGTATTTTTAAAAGCAAGCATTAAGAAAACATCAAGGAGATGATGGGAGATGATACTTTACTCTCAGAAGAACAGGTACTGTTCAGGTACACTCTGGTTCATTAAAGCACAAACAGTGCAAATAATGTACCCTCTAAAGTACAACATGGTCCTTCAGGTCCAACTGTGTCCCTTGAATGTTGGGAAAACGACTCCAAAGGAAATATGTCCCTTAACTAAACGTACAGCAACAGTTCTGCAGTTTTTTTTTTCAGTGTTTAATACAGTAAGAGTCAGTTTGGGATTAAACTGGGATTAAACCTAGTCTTGGACTAACAGAAGCTGTCAAAAATTCGACATCTACATAAGACTATAAGTCTTAATAAAGAATTAATAATAAACAGCATTTCAAGGGTGCAACCCCTGATTGCAAAGACATCTTTTAAATGACATTATTTAACATTGCCTAATTGTATGAATTGGTTGTATTAGTTAGTGAAATTCTGAAATTGAATTAACGTTACATCTACTACACAGCATTTATTTTTATTTTTGAATAGAGATTTTCCATTCAAAGGGAAATTATTGAACTATAGTTCATGAATAGGCTTAATCTTTGTCTGAGAGATACAGAAGCTGTCAAAAATCCAACATCTACGTAATATTATAAGTTTTAGGAAAGAATACAGCAACTCCTGATTGCAAATAACATTGAACTAATGTTACTTTTGGGTTGCATTACTTTTGGCATATTATGTTAATGATGGAATAACAACTTTTAAACAACCTATATCTATCATTGCCTAACTGTATTGATTTGCTGCATATTGGTTAGTGTTGAAATTCTGACGTTGAACCAACGTTACATCAACTACACAACATTTACTTATTTATTTTTTGAATGGGGATTTTCCATTCATAGTTCACGAATAGGCTTAATCTCTATCTAAGAGTTAACTAAGGAAGCTGTCAAAAATCCTCCATCTAGAGGAGGATATAGCATATTAGCTAATTAGCTCATTAACTAAAACTCTTGTCAGTCGTACTTTAGTCTTTAGTTTTTAATAAAAACTTAAATTTAGCTCAAACTTATAGTTTTATCATCAGTAGATGTTAAAAGTTCAGTGAAGTTGAGTGGATCTGATGTTTTTGGTATTCGGTATTTGATTGGTTCTGTCTTGTTGTGAGGGGTGTGGAAATGAGTGGAAATGTGTGGAAATGCACGTCTTTAAGCTATATGATAAAAAGTAGCTTAGCTTAGCAAAAAAAGCTATTTTTGTGTCTGCACGCGCCTCACGCGCTTCATTATGGTAAACATTATAACTTAATGTAGCACACCGTGTCCTCTTCCTAATGGCGACGTGCCAAACTTCATAGAAACGCTGTAAAACGCTGTTTTTATTATTTAGGAAGTGAATTAAAGACGCTTAACTCACCTTCTCAGCGCTCTCAGCAGCAGACACGACATCTTCACTGAAGAGGGGGAAAACAAGAGCACGAGCCCCGGCTAATATAATAAAAATAAAAATAAAAAATAATAATAAAGTGCACCAAAAAACAAAAAGGAGAGAACTTAGGAGTTCTGAAAGTTCCACTCCTCCCCAACAACCACCGCCAGCACCACCAGTACCACCAGCAGCAGCTCTTAAAAGTGAGCAGCTATAAAATAAGTGAACTGGGATAGTGATGAGGAGGTTATAGGATGGGGGAGAGACCCTTGCACTTGCACACGTGTAACTTATCTTAAACCGTTCACGCCTCTCGCGCTTCTAGCACAAGTTCCGCACGTCGCTCCTCTTCTTCCAATCACGCGCAGCGGCTGCAGAACTCCGAATTCTTTTATTTTTTTATGTGTTTGTTTGATCAGCAATCAATAGTTCTGCGATCTATAGGCTGGAGATCTGCCACGTCAGCTCTTCATCAATCAGCAGCAATGATGGAAATTCAGTGTTTAAAACTCTACTAAACTAAAAAGCCCAAAACGTGAGAGAAGTTAACGTTAAACACTTTTCTTCTCAGCAGCAGCAGCAACACCTTCATTATTTTCTGGTGGCAGCACACCTATGGACACCTATACACACCTCTGTACACACACCTCTATACACACTCAGCTGCACAACTACAACAAAAACAGCAGCAGCAGCAACAACAGCACCATCAGCAATCCCCAAACACACACCGGCTGACGCAACTCTCTCAGGCTTTTCCTGCATCCTGTTCCTGTATCCGTGTACTATACACTGATTTATATTATATATATTTTTATATTATCATACAAAGAACATAAAAAACGTACGTCCAAAAAGGCGCAATTAAAGGAAAAGGATTAAAACAAATAAATAGAAGAATACAGAAGAGGGGAAAAACAAAGAAAACCATATAAAAAAGCTCATCATTCTAAGAGCTGTACAACACAAAATACAACACAATTCACTGTGTGTAAAAACACACACAGAGAAAATCATACAGGCTTACAGACTTACAAACAAGATTAAGCAAATAAGTAGCTAAAATAATATATATATATATATATATATATATATATATATATATATATATATATATATATATATATATATATATATATATATATATCCAAACAGATTAAACTGCTTGGCTCAGATAACCTGTTGAAATCTTTTGGCACGTTTTACAAAAGTTAATCAATGATTCTCAATTCTTGCGTAAGCTCCAGAGCCCCGCCCCCTTTTTTGAGTAGCATTGTAACCTGTTGTAATGTATTTTTATTTTTTTACTTTCTCATTTATTGATGTTGTGGTCTGTATTATTGTACCAGTATTAAAACACTTATTCAAATTAAAAATGTAATTTTTTATTTATATCAATATCTCACACATTCAAGCACACCTGTATGGGGCTTTCCCATACAGTCAGCAAAAAGGTACTATACAGGTAGATTTAGTTTCACCAAAGTAAAGTTTTTTACAGCAAATTTTTACAGCCGAGGGTACAACCCCTGATGGTAAAAAAGTACTGAATAAGCTCTTTTTAATAATAATTAATTTAATCATTTAGCCTCTCGCATTGAATTAACGTTCATTTAAAGGTTTTTAATGGTTTATGCTTTAAATCTACACTCACAGTGCTTTTAGGCAAATGGTGCTCCCCACAAATAATAATAATAATAATAATAATAATAATAATAATAATAATAATAATAATAATAATAATAATAATAATAAATGTATAATATCAATGTTGTCTTTTTTAGATATCAAGAACACAATGCATAAGAATTATCAGAAAAAAGATTTCTCAAATAAATAAATTAAAATTACTTTAAAAAAAAATAACTGCTGAAAAATAACTGCAGATTTTACTAGGTTAGTAGGTTAATATACAATAGCTTTGATGACTTTAGCACACAAAATACATATCAGCTATTTTGTTGATCTAGTTGTAAACATGTATCCTATTATAAAATAAGTAAAGAACTCTACAATGAACTGTTTTAAAGATCTATGCAAATTACCTGAGTACTTATAGTTAAAACTTAATCAACAGTAATCTTTGAACAGTGTAAATCTCTTTGTGTGTGAATGAACTGAGATACAGTGAATGACTTTGATCAGTGTTATTAGTGTTGAGTGCTAGAACAGGCCTGTATGATTCAGCATAAACTTCCCTATGAACCAAAACGTATCTGTATCTGTATATATACAGCTCTGTAAAAAATGAAGTTTCTGAATCAGACAACATTTCTCCCAAATTCCAAATCAAAATATTCTCATTTAGAGCATTTATTTACAGAAAATGAGAAATGACTAAAATTACAAAAAGGTGCAGAACTTTCAGATCTCAAATAATGAAAAAAAAAAAAAAACAAGTTCATATTCATAAAGTTTTAAAAGTTCAGAAATAATCAATATTTGGTGGAATAATCCTGTTTTTTAATCACAGTTTTTTTTATGCATCTTGGCATCATGTTCTCCTCCACCAGTCT
Source organism: Astyanax mexicanus (assembly GCF_023375975.1). Lineage (NCBI taxonomy): Eukaryota > Metazoa > Chordata > Actinopteri > Characiformes > Acestrorhamphidae > Astyanax > Astyanax mexicanus. Next base: position 744,495 of record NC_064413.1, read on the forward strand.
TACACACTGCTTTTGGATAACTTTATGCTGCTTTACTCCTGGTGCAAAAATTCAAGCAGTTCAGTTTGGTGGTTTGATGGTTTGTGATCATCCATCTTCCTCTTGATTATATTCCAAAGAAAATCATATTTTTTTAGTGCTCTCTTATATATACATTCTTGTAAAGTGATTGGAGATCTCAGATACATTTCAACATATATTTTAAAGTGACCCTTGATATGTGAGCTGCTTCAGCCTAAGAAGGAAATTTACAATACCATAAATCTTGTCAGATGGATTAATGGTTAGAGCAGAGGTGGGAAACGGGTGCCGGAGTCCAGCACGGTTTTATGATTTGCTCTAAAACAGGCCTTCTACCCTCGTGAACAAAACAACTTAAATTACGCAGAAATAGGTCTGTATTTAAGTTGTGTTATTTTGGAACCACTAATTTGTACTTGAATGCTATGTGTTCGCAATTAAAGTGATATAAATGGACACTACATTTATACTGAGACTAAGACTGCTAGCCATGTACTTTTTCCGCCACTACACTTTCAGTGTATTTGGGTGAGCTGTCCAACTGAACAATAAAACATATTAAAAGTGTGATTAGAGTATAGATGTACCTTTTTTTAATCTAAAGTATACTTTTAAAGTACAGATTTAGATTTTACCAAATTGAAAACCTCTGGAATATAAGCTGAACCGCTTGAATTTCTGCACCAGGTGTAAAGCAGCATAAAGTTATCCAAAAGCAGTGTGTAAGACTGGTGGAGGAGAACATGATAAAAAACCAACGGTGATTAAAAACCAACCAGGGTTATTCCACCAAATATTGATTATTTCTGAACTCTTAAAACTTTATGAATATGAACTTGTTTTCTTTGCATTATTTGAGGTCTGAAAGCTCTGCATCTTTTTTGTTATTTCAGTCATTTCTCATTTTCTGTAAATAAATGCTCTAAATGAGAATATTTTTATTTGGAATTTGGGAGAAATGTTGTCTGTAGTTTATAGAATAAAACAACAATGTTCATTTTACTCAAACATAAACCTATAAATAGCAAAATCAGAGAAACTGATTCAGAAACTGAAGTGATCTCTTCATTTTTTTGTCAGAGCTGTATGACTAGTGCAATTTTTTTATCAATTTAATTACAAACAAATTGAAATTAAGTACAAATTAGTGGTTAAAAAACTTAACTTAAGTAGAGACCTAGGTTTTATCATGCCTTTTAAGCAGTTCAACTTAACTATTCACAGTAATGGATCCTTTTTTAGTACTTTTTAAATGGATAACTTTAGTACATTATACATGAATTCAGCCATGCCTTTATTCTGCTCATCCTCTTCAACACTGCCTCCTTATGGAGACTCAAAAAATAGCAGTGAACCTAATAAACAGGTTTAGTGTGAATACTGGATTCACATAAAAATACACATTTACTTACAAAAAGCATATATTGCACAAAACTCTTCTAAAAAGCAGCGGCAGTGTTTATTCTGTACAGCCGGGTCTCAAATCACTCAAACCTGGTTGTGAAACAGCAGAACCTCCATGCAGTCAGTGCATGATCCGTCTGATCTAAAATTTAGCAATCTGTTAACATGCTCTCACTATCTAAAAATAGCTGTGTTATTTTTAAAAATCAGTGCGATACAGTCATTGGTAGAAAATATGATGTGATTTATGGTCTTAGTCTGGATGTTTTGGTCACAATATGAGTGTAAACCAGCTGTATATTTAAAAAATAATACAAATAGTGTACTTTAACTACATGCTAACTATATTAAAGTACCCTTTATTCCTTATACTAACATTTTTAACGACTTAATCTTTAATTCAGTATATTTTTGAAAAGTATATTTAATTTGGCTGTGCTAATGTTGTACTGGTGATGTACATAATAGAAACTTAGTATTATTTTATAAAACTGCTTTTTATGATAAAAGTATACTTTAACTACGTTTTGTTAGCAAACCATTAATTTTGTGTTGCTCAGCACAATTTAAACTGTGCTGAAAAACCTTTTATGTGTTAAAACTCTACTTTAAAAGTTTACATTAGTTGCATGTAAATAAAATAATTTTAAAACAGCTAATGCTGGCTATGAATCATCTTGGCTTTAGTGCTTTAGTTTATTTAATGTGATGTTTTTTTTAAACCTATACTTTTATACTTTACCCTCTGATACCAATACATATATCAGATTTTAAAGCATCTGCTGATACTGAGTACTGATACTCAATATTTAACTTACTTAGAACTCTGTTTCAAATCCCGGTCATGCAGCTTGCCATCAGCTGCCGGAGCCCTGAGAGAGCACAATCGTCCTTGCTTTCTCTGGGTGGGTACAGTACAGTAGATGGTGCTCTTCTTTCCCCTCATCACTCCTAGGGTGATGTGGATCAGCACAAGGCTGCGTCTGTGAGCTGATGTATCAAAACCGAGTCACAAATACAATATCTGTATAAATGCAACACTATTAAAAAGCTGGTATCACCTTTTAAAAAACAACATACTGAATCAAATACAGAACAGAGACTATTTTTCTTATTAAAAACACACAAAATCTACGTACAATATGAGATAAAAATTCCATACAACTAAAACCAAATCATTGTTGTACAAGGTTTATTAAATGATGCGACTACAAACAAATACAAGCCCATGTCATGAATGTAATTTTAGATGAACTGTGGCTGAAGCTGAGAAAGCGTCTCAAATGAAATACGATATGATATGTATCTCTCTCTCTCTCCTTTATTCGAGTCTGAACTGACGGCACAGACGGGGTTTATTCCTCAGTAAATCAGAGCTTTGCACTCTCCTCTGGGTTTCTTTATCTTGTCAAAGTTCTTGGTGATGACATCAAACAACACAGCCTATAGGGAAAAGAAGAACATAAAAAAAATCAGTCTACAATAGACCATTCTTTATACGTTCAAAATGTTACATCATTAAGGCGGCATCATAAAGCAGCATAATTATGTTTTTATTTTATATAAAGGTATGGCGTAAAAATGGGTTCAGTTCTTAATAAACGCACTTATTAAATAATAGGTCTATGCTTCTTCAGTGTTGCAATGTTCATTAACAGATTTCACTCATTAAAAACAGCCTGAAAAAGGGGTTTTAAAAAGCTCAGTTCTAGCACTTTACTTACTAAAAACAAATTTCATGTTTAAATCGGGCTTGGGCTTGGGCTCATAAAAACAGTTTCGTGCAGAACGTGGACAGGTTCTGGCCGGGTGGGGCTGGATATTTTGGGGCCGATCTAAGCTCTAATTTACATTACCCTGCATTAAAAGTACTCTTCTGCATGCTGTGTGCAATTACACATTCTCACCAAAGGGGTCTCCAAATCCCCAAATCCCAAATCCCCCCCCAAAAACTCACAGACTGTCACTTTAATCAGTAAACCAGAAACAATTTAATATACAGAACCTCTACAAATATGGAAGCTGAACTCACGTATGTGTTGCGGATCTCCAGAACCACAATACGCAGCTCACGATACTGATGTTCATCCAACTCATGAACGAGCTGCCTGTAATCTCCCTGTAACACAGAATATATAGTAAAATTATAAATATATATATATATACTAATCCTACTGTACAGAAACAAACAGTTAAATAAAGATTACTGACCACATGCGGCTGTTTGGAAGCTTTGGCTACAGCATCTCCCCTCTCAGTGTAATACCTGAACACAAACACACACAACATCACACGCAGAACAAGCTAATTCTACATTTACATGGAAAAATATGTTTTAGGGCCCCTGATTTTGAAAATAAATTAATGTTTTTGATTTTAACATAAGGAGGTTGTCTTCCTGTTGTAAACTACTTGACCAAAATATTGTGAATATTCCTGCTAAAGCAAAAACTCAACTTTATTGTATAAGTATAATACATTATCCTGGAAATATTACTAATTTATTCGTATTTGTTCTCAAAATATTACGACTTTGCTCATATAAAATACTATAGGACTATATTACAAATTTATTCTCAAAATATTACGACTGTTTTTAATATTACGACTTGATTCTCATAATATTATGACTTTTCTCAAAATATTACATTTATTCTTACATTATTACAACTGTATTCTCAAAATATTTATGTTTAAAATATTACAGATTTATTTGCAAAATATTACGACTTTGCTCTTATAATATTACAACTATATTCTCAAAATATTACCACTTTATTCTTGAAATTAAATCATTATATTCTTAATTTTTATTATTTTTTTTAAATATTATGACTTTTTCTTGAAGACGAGACAAAAGAACAAGTCCACTATGTGTTTTTTAAACAGCGGTCGAAAAACTCTGTTGAACTAAAGGGTGATATTTCAAATCACAATGTATATTTCTGTACAAAAAAGGTCTTAATTTAAAAAGTGAGAGTTTGTTTATGTTTTATTTGTTTGGAAGCTGATTCTTACTTTGTGATCTGTGTTTGGAATCCCTCGATCTTGGTGCGAGTGTTGGTGAGCAGCTCAAACACTTTCTCCTATTTAAATTAAGAAAGAACATTAAATTGAGGGTTACAATATTTTATTACATCCAGTTAAATAAATAGCAATAAACAGAGCAGACAGTCTTAAATACGAGATAATAAAAGTCAGACCTGAACGGCCACACCGAAATTGTTCCCGTCCTCAATCCTGGGGATCTGGAGCTGCACCCACATTGATACCTGAACACAATTGAGTTTTTATCATTATTAAACAAAAAAGCTGAATATACTGGTGTAGCTTGGAAAAAAATCTCATTTTCTGTAAATAAATGCTCTAAATGAGAATATTTTTATTTGTAATTTGGGAGAAATGTTGTCTGTAGTTTATAGAATAAAACAACAATGTTCATTTTACTCAAACATAAACCTATAAATAGCAAAATCAGAGAAACTGATTCAGAAACTGAAGTGATCTCTTCATTTTTTACACAGTTGTAGGTTGAAAAGGATTTGCAAATCATTGTAGTCCGTTTTTATTTTTTACACAACACCCAAACTTCATATATATATAATATTAAGATTATACTTATATACCTAATACTATAAATGAGAAGAGTCACTTACAGTGTTGAGATTTTCTTTCAGAGTCTGAATGTGAGGCTTAATTTCTTTGATGAGACTCTCGACTTTCTCATTAACAGCAATCGGACCACAGAGAGGACCAGCTAAACCAATAAAAAAACAATCCTGTTAACATTTGAGCATGAAGAGTGCAATAAGAGATAACCACTACACAATCTAACACTCTTATTCTTAATAGTTATATAAAAACTTATATATCAGATATTTTATTTGTTAATTTGGACAACGTTTTTACATTCAAAACAGCATAAAGGCACTTATCAATAATAACTTATTGTTATATATACTTATTGACAGGATTAGTTTCTCAGGGGGCGTCTGTGAAAAATATTTCACACTTCTACTCTTTAGTGATAAAACTCCTGGAGCCGGACTGCAGTTGTAAAAACAGGAGGATCAGTGTTTTTTTTCTCGGTCCTCCATTTCCACTCGCTGTTGTGTTTTTTTTTAACGTGGATCTCTGTAGAAACCGTGGCTCCCAAAGTGTAATTACGGTGCACGGCAGTGAACAAATATCTATTTTTTTAAAGGCGAGGAGACGAAACTCAGAGATGTGCGTCCGGACGGGACTAAAATTACCGGAGGAGCACGGAGTTCAAACAGTAGATAATTCAGCCTGTAATTTTCTCAGAGGACGTCTGAGAAATAAAACACCTACATGATCGTTCTGGACAGGAATAAAATCACAGAGGATAGAAAAACCCATAAAAGAGAAAATTACCCCAGAACCCCCTGAGAAACTAGAAACTAATCCTGTCCAGATAGGGCTTAAGTCGATGTATGGATTTGCATTCATTTTAAAAATATAAGATGAAATTTATCACATGTAATGAGTTGTAAGTGCAGCTTTAACTGTGTCCAGTATCAGAGCAAGATATACTTTACCTTCCTCCTCTTCTTTATCTCCTTTGTCTTTCTTTCCATCCTTTCCTTCTTTCTGTGTGAAAGATAAAACTTACAATGCTTTATCTATCAATATCCATTAACATCCATTATGCCACAGTTAGTTCTGACCCTGCAATGTGATTCGCTGAGAGGTCATCAGTATCTCTGAGGAACTGGTAGATTTTTAATGTCTGGTCTGGATGTAAATAAATACTCTACCTCACTTTTCTTCTTCTTCTTCAGCTCCTCTTTGGCGGGGTCCGGGATCGGGATGTCCAGAGGAGCCCTGAGAGCAGACAGGTCCTCTGAACCCAGGGAGGCCTAAAATCAATAACAGATATATATATATATATATATATATATATATATATATATATATATATATATATATATATATATATTTATATATATATATATATATATATATATATATCTGTAGTTCTATCTGCAGTTATGATATCATATCATAATCTTTCAGAAGCTAAAGTATCAGAACCAGACACTTTACCTGCAACAGGTTGTCCATCTTGGCAATCATCTGCGGGAAGAAACTTGAGACCAGCTGCTCTGCCTGTGCCAGAGAGGAGAAATGAGAGGAGTCTGAGACTGAGATACTTGTGAAAAAAAAAATATATATATTTTTTTTATTTGGGAGAGTCTACAAACCAAGAAAACGCTTTACCTCTTTAATGGACTTCTTAGTGAATCCATCAACCTGTAAAATACATAAATAATTAAATAAATGCTAACATGAACGTCATACTGTTATATTGTGTTATTGTTCTTACAGAGGATCATCAGATTTAAAGTAGAGAAGTTCAAAGTAATGTTAAGAGACAGTACAGAAATAAAAAAAAAGAGTTAAAAGTAATAAAAATAACATCTTTACATTTTATAATGACCCTGTAATTCTTATGCTTTACTGAAAAAAAAAACTAGCTTGATCTTTCCAAACACATTCTGATTAACAACATTAAAAAAATAAAAAAATGTTCTATTTTTTCTGGATGTTTAGAGCAAAAATGAACAGTTCTGACCTATATCTACATACACACGTGCACACAACTGTTGGTGCCCCTCGGTTAATTAAAGAAAAACCCACAAAGGTATCAGAAACAACTTGAATCTTATAAAAGTAATAATAAATATAAATTCTATGAAAATGAACAGATGAAAGTCAGATATTCTGTTTTAACCATGCTTTAAAAAAATAACTTATGAAACAGGCCTGGACAGAAGTCATGGAACATTTAAAGTTATCCAAAGGCAGTGTGTAAGACTGGTGAACATGGAGAACATGATTCCAAGATCAGCCCTATATTTAGCTAATTACAGTGGACACACCTTGATTTAACATGTCCCTTTGGTCACATAATTTAATAAATTAAAAGTTTATTTTTTTAATTTAAATCATTCTATTCAAAATCAACATTGGACTTTCATTGGTTTATTTTCATAGAATTTTTTATTTATTATATTACTTTGATCAGATTCGAATTATTTCAGTGACTATTCTGGGTTTTTCCTTCATTAACCCAGGGGTACCAACAATTTTGTCCACGTGTGTGTATAATTTTAGTGAGATTATAAGAACATGGGTAGATATTACTGCAAACATATATATTTTTAATATAGTTCTCTGATTTTATTATAAATACATTAAAAAAACGTGATTGCATGTTTTATAAATGTATCTTGGACGTCTCTGTTTGTATTGTGTGTGTGTGTTTTTTTTTAGAAATAAGTAAAAGAAAAGATAAAAAGTAAAAAGTATTATTGTTGTTATATAAAGAAAAGCTAGAGTATTTTGCAGGCCTGGAGTATAGGAGATAAGAGGTAATGCAGTATAAAGAAGAGCTGTAATAAAAATGGAGTATCTGAGTTTTCAGGCCTACAGTGACTAACCAAAATCCACAGCTCACCTCTTTCTTAGACGCAGGGCTCATATCCATAGAAGTCATTTCTGTGCAGGTAAAGTTCAGGTGTAGCTACAGGTAAAATTCTGCTCACTACTGAAACTCTGACTGTGAAATTTAGTAAAAATATAATTTATCCTCGACGATCAAACGACGAGGCGCGAGACTGAGAGAACAGGGTGAAAGTGAAACTAAATCGAGTTGTATTTAATCAGTAATTCCCATCCCAGCCGCGAGAGGAGAGCGGACTCTTAATTTGAAATTACAAAATTAAAGTCTGAACTTTTTCGAACAAACTGCGCACCCAAACAAACCAAGCTGGAATTTTACTTAGAATCAACGTTAAAATGTGGTTAAAGTAATGTCTGTTGTTGCTTCAGCGTTGAAACAACGTTGAATCAACGTTTAATGTTAAATGGTTGTGCTAATATTGAAATTTTAATGTTGAATCAATATAATGTCCTCAACCTTCTTCCTTTTAAATCAGCATTTTACATTTCATCACCATATAACGTTCATTTCTAAAAACGTTTGGATGGAGAAATTAAAAAGTGTTTTATTTCTATTTGCAGTAACTGTTTTTATTTATTTAACACCATGTTCATGTTCTAATAGTTTTACTGTTTTAGTGTTTTACTGTTTTTGATGTTCGATGTCAGATGTTCAGTAATTAGATTGGTAGTGGTGGTGGGTATAAACTTTCTTTATACTCTGTATTTACTGCAGTAATCTAAGTTTATTGTTAACACTGTTCACCATAGGATTTTCTCATTTTAGTAAGCTAAGGTTGAACGTATGACGTTGAAACAACGTTGTCATATCAACGCCGATTCACTTTTCAAAATCAACACCAAATCCAACCTTGATTCAACCATAACATCAAGGTTGTTCAACGTTGAAATGCCAGCGGGGATGGTTTATTAAGGTTGAACGTTTAACGTTGAAACAACTGCTATTTCAACGTTAATTCACTTTTTAAAATCAATTCCAGCATTTATTCAATGTTGAAATGCCAGCTGGAAACGTTGATGTTATGGTTGAATCAACGTTGGATTTGGTGTTCAATTTGAAAAGTAAAACACAGTTGAAAGGACAACATTGTTTCAATGTCGTTTCATCAACCTTTAATAAACCATAGGCGTTTTGGAGATACAGCTGAGCCTCACCTTGCTGGTTAGCGAGAGCAGCCGAGCCTGGGTTGCCAGGTCCAACAAAAATATCCAGCTGAAAGTCAGTCCTTGGAAATGCCTTTTGGAAATAAGGTTATTTTATTTATTTATTATACTCACTTACATATTGAATATGAACTTGTTTTCTTTGCATTATTTGAGGTCTGAAAGCTCTGCATCTTTTTTGTTATTTCAGTCATTTCTCATTTTCTGTAAATAAATGCTCTAAATGAGAATATTTTTATTTGGAATTTGGGAGAAATGTTGTCTGTAGTTTATAGAATAAAACAACAATGTTCATTTTACTCAAACATAAACCTATAAATAGTAAAATCAGAGAAACTGGAGTGGTCTCTTATGTTTTTCCAGAGCTGTAGTAGAAAGCTTTCTTTGCACAATAGAAACAGTTACTCCAATAGAAGCAGGATAAACTTTTTTTAATAAGTTTGGAAAAAAAATATATAGATATATATAAATCACCATCACAATTTCCCAGTACTTTCACTCATATTTACACATACACACAAACACCCAGCCAACAGGCTTCCACATAATTCCACATTCTACACATCATGTCTTGTGCGCTGCACTTAAAAACACTGATATAAAAACACACACAAACACACACACACACAGCTACAATAAATTAAGGCAACTTAATCCAAACGGATTTTGGAATCAGAAGTGCAATCCTTTTAGAAAACAAAACAAATACAGTATATAAAGTATATAAAGAGCACAGTACAGTAGATGCTATCATTGGAACAGTGCATTGTGTATCTGGTCAGCTCCTTTTAGTGAAGGCCATTCTGCTCAATGTACATTCTGGACAGGGACGCTGCCATGGATTTGGCCAGTTCCTCATCGCGTTTGCGCTGAACCTGCGTGTGACGGTACCAGTCGTCGTACTCGGGGTTGGGCTGGCATTGGTCCAGCAGCACGTCGTAATGTCCGTTGCTCAGCCAACTCAACCAAATGGCTGGTTTGGACAGGTCTTCTTCTCCCAGGTAGTGCGTCATGGTTGACACGGTAGGGCTTTCCAGACTGCCTCCAGTGGTCAGGTAAATGTTGACATTCAGCATCTGAGTCATGGCAAGAAGCTCGGGATATCCGGCCCAGGCCCCGTCCTGCGCCGCGTTGATCAAAAACTCGCCCACGTCGCCTTCGATGATGGGGCTGAATTCATCGAGGTGGTCGGCGATGTGGTAGAGCGTCTGCTCTCGGAGATCTTTGTGCATGGACTGGTCTCCGTACACGGCTTTAGAGACTGCTCGGTAAAGGCAGTTTCCATCAGGGATGATGTGGAAACGGTACCTCCTCTTGTCCTGGAGGTACTTGTTCTGCTTGTCCACCTCTGCCAGGTATTGGCTCACTTTGTCGTTAAGGCTGGAGCTGCTGCTGCTGCTGCTGGTCTTATTGTTGACCACGGTTGGGGGCGAATCTTGGAGAATCTTGAGTTCGAAGACTGGGTCTTTGTCGTATTCGTACTCTTCGGTTGGCTGTCGCTCTAATGGAACTCTGGTTGAGTCTTTGCTTTTGATTGGGTAGAACGACTTTTCTTCTTCATCTTCTTCATATTCTTCTTCGTTGTCTTCTTGTTCTTGTTGTTCATCTTCCTCTTCTTCTTTACTTGTGTCTTTTGACGCAACACTTTGTGAAGAACCTTGTGACGACTGTTGCTGTTGAGTCGTCGCATCGTTGATGGCGATACACAAGCCTACTGGTTCCTCTTCATCCTTAGACTCAGATGCTCTGCAAATATTTCTAATAATTCCTGGCAAGCTCTCATATATTGAAACATCCTCGCGTGTTGATGATTGATGATGATTGGTCAATCCAGGTTTTTTACTAGACCCATTCTCTGTTGTAGATCCCAGAAGGTCTAGATGACTCCCTTGCTTCACTAGATGAATTGGAACAGATCTCTCCACTCCATCAGGCCGGGTTATGATGATTTCAGCTCTGGATGTGAACAAATGCGGCCTCATGGAAGCAGCAGTGTCGTAACAGGCGAAGGCAGGCATGTTTCCAGCCAACGGTTCCTCTGCGTTCTGGAAGTTAGCGGCTTTAGCAGAGCTGGAGTCTTCGGCAGATGGCTTGCTGCCGCTGCTGGTGCTGATAGTTATCAGAACTTTCTGAGAGAGAGGAGGGTAGTGTGTGAGGGCACTGCTGTACAGATGCATTTTTCCTCCAGCCTCTCCTTTATATATACGCCCGTGTTACGGAGAGATGACAACACGGCCAAAAATACTCCCAGTCATGGAGAGAGAGCTGTGGGGGCTTCTTCCCTCCTTCCCTCCTTCCCCCCGTCACTCAGGAGCCATTCCTGGGCCGTGGCGTCAGAAAACACCCCTTCCTACATCACCCCGCTTATTTATAGAAGGGGGCAAAGCAGAAACAGGACACTGGGTCCGGTGCTGGTCCAGCCCCGCCTGGTCTGGAGCTTCTGGAGTTCTCTCTGCAGTTGGTGGTGTTGAAACACAGAGCTGGAGAAGAAGAATGCGAGACATGAGCTCACCACGCCCATAAGGAAGTCCTGCCTCACACTCACACAGAGAAACAACCAACCCCCCCAACCCCAGTCTTTCTGACACAGGGCACTGAAACATTGAAACAGGACCCCCCCCTCCCCTCTGTCCAGCCCCCCAACAGGAATTCTGCTGCTGACCTTCCCTCTTTCTGCATGACATCACCACCCTCTGATTCACTGAGCTGATCCCATTTACCCTATAAGGGACATGACTCATCTGGAAGAAGCCAAACAGAAGATACTATTTACCACAACAATCAATTAATCAGTCGTTATTATGACCCGCATTATCAATCGAGTCGAGTATGTTTAAAAAAAAACAGGGAATTAAAAAGAAAAATTCTAAAAAATAAATAAATAAATAAAACATTACATTATCCTTTATTATGGCACGCATTATCAATAGAGCCGAGCATGTTAAAATAAATAAATAAATAAATAAACATTATTTATTATTATGACGTCTATTATCAGTAGATTAGAGCATGTACAAAAAAACAGGAATGAAAAAGAAAATTCTAAGAAATAAATATATATATATATATATATATATACACAAAACAATTTAACCCATTAGACTAAGCGGCTCAATCATGTATTTATCTTATTGTGGGAACATGACTAAACTTTATAAGATATTTCCTTTATAACATTATAAGATATTTAGGAAAAATTTTGCTAAAAGTTAGATCTGAGACTAACTAATATAATTTATTCATTTATAAATTAACAATAAAGTAAATCAAAAAATAATAAATGAATGTACATTAATAAAATCAGGTAAAACTGATACAGCCGTGAGTTGAGTTTTAATGTTTCCTGTAATAAGGATGAGCAGGTGATGAGCGTTCATCCACAGATAAACTCTGTACGGGACACATGTGACATAAGACCCCACTCTCACCCCAATAAGTCTCCATCATACTAACTTTGTGAGTCACTAATATATATATATATATATACATATGACATTTTCTTCTTTGTAAAAGTGGATCCAAATTTTAGCTTTAAAAGTGAAAATACAATTAACTGCTTGTATTTTATGCAAAACAAATATCACATTGTCAAATAGATATAATTGAGGATTAAAAAAAAATGTATATAAATTTTAAAGAACTATATAATATAATCCACAATGCCACTGCTAATATGTATATAAATGAATGCTGTTTGTAATATTAGTATCAGTAAATAACTCCTACTACTATTTACTATGATGTTAAGTGGTTGAGGTGGTTTCCCAGACAATTCCCATTGCAATGGTTGATAAGAGTTTACTGTTTGGATGCTATAGTGTTGCTATAGTATCTAGGTTGGTTGCTTTGGTTTCCAAAAATTGTTACTATGACATCCCATGTGATTGCTCTGGTGATGTTAGGTTGTACAGTTGGGTTCTACAGTGAGGCATTTCAGGCATTTATCATAAAATTATGTTGATTGGTGGTTGCCAGGGAGTTGTAAGGTGGTTGCCATGATGTTGTTATTTGTCATATTCGCTTACCAATAATTCTAATGTGTACAGTTGTATAAAAGTGACGTCACTTAACAGATCACGGCTAATAAAGAAGCCTCAGTGTCTGAGTTTTAAATAGCCTCTGTATAGCTGGAATAGCCTCCAATCCATGCTCTAAATTTCACATAGCTCACATAACGTCTCAGCTAGTGTACAATTCACACTGTTATAAAAGAGAGCAAAACAAGTAGGTTATTATATTATTTAGATGTCTATTTAGATCTAAAATACGTTGCTTTTTAAAGATGTGAAAATGGTAAGTTTTATAAACTTTTGTAAACATATTAATTACAGTTTTATCACAGGTGATCATGTATGCTGACTGTTAGCTAAATTCAGTATTCAATTAATATATAAAAAAAAACAGGAACTGATGCTAACATAAGATAACTGACCTAAATTCATTATTTATATACGTTATTACATGCTTTTATTACAGTGAAGTAAACTGATGCAGACCTTTATTTCTTTTTAAATTATTAGAACATTTTTGTGAATAAGAATGTGAAGACGGTCTGATATGTGAAGTTAAATAACTAACATAAATTACACACTATGTAAAACATATACACTATATGTATTTTTGTTGTTGCAGTTTTCTTGGTATAAAACAAACTTGTCCGGTTTTTAATTGTATTTTCTAAGCTTTCCTAAATAAGCAGTCAATCATTAAAATTTGCAATGAATTTGTCTTCATTTGTAACCATTATTACTTACTATAGAACTGTGAAACTAACTATTCCAGCTTTCTATCAGAAGGTGGCAGCTCAGCCCTTTACTATCCTCCAACCGGTGACTGTTTTTCCCACCACATTAAATCAGAGCGCCACCAGGGGTCGAAACTCGTCCTGCAGACAGAAGGCCTGGACTCTGGATTTAGCTCCAGTCTCACATGGTTTATAATCTTTTCACAAAGCGCATTCCAGCCTGTATTTTGATAAAGAATTGATTTTAAACGGGACGTCCCTCCCGCTGATCCTATATATCGGCTCCAGATCTGCCCAATAGTGCTCAATTCTTACTGGCGCATTTAGCGGCAATTATCAGAGAGCATGTGTTCTAAAGTATGGTTTCTGTTTGATATGTTTAGGTTCACTTTAGGTTCAGTTTGTCGCGCGCGCTCAGTCTGTCCCTGTAACTCTTATCAACAGCCCAGATCGGGAATTAAGGCCAGACATACATGACGCACGGAGAAATCAGCGGGTTGACCTACATTTCTCCCGCACGGCATCAAACACAAAACCCAAACATCAAACACTGCGAGAACACCAATGCTGTAAAAGTGCAATACTTTAAAGGTTCGCAGCTATTTGTTGACCGCGCAAAACGCGGGTTTTTACCCTGCATTTTAAAACAACTCCAGCGTTCCTGGAGCAGGTAGACGATCAGGTAGGCTACATCAATTGTCAGGCAGCAGCTGGGCGTCATGCAAGCCGATAAATAAAGATGCCCCCCCCTCCAGCCTGTAGCCCAAATGCAATCAGCCCCCCTGTCTCTAATCCAAACGACACCCCAGCACCCTCTAATCCTAACGGTCAACCTGCAGAAACATCTCATGATAGAACTGCTAATTCAGTTCCTCAAAGTCCTGGTGTAGTTTCCATCAGTGTGGACCATCTATCAGCATTATTATCAAGATCTCACCAAGAGTCAAATCCCTAAATCACATTAAGATGGATTACGGTATTGTATGTGGAACTTCAAGAAATCAAGAAAATGTATTTGTTTATTCTTTTAACTTCTAACTGATCAAACTAACTAGTTCACTTGAATCCACTTTCCATCTCGGCCCAGGTGACACTTCAGACACTCATATCCATATACAGAGATCATTTACCTTCCATTAAACCACTAGTTAACAGACATTTACAAAATGCTAGAGACCCAGACTTGAGTAAAAGTACCAGTACTCTATCAAAAAAGTGACCCCTAGTTTGCACCCACGTTGCAAATAATCATGTTCCATATGGTTTTCTTCCTGTAGTTAAAAAAAATCGCCCAGCGGCCAAACGGAGGGAATACGCCAACCTTCAGCTTCCCCGCGCTGATAGCCCGCGTTTACACGTGTTAAATATTTAAATCGGTTTATTCTATCTCTCTCTCTTTTCTCTTTAATTGTCTTACTGCTGACTGTCTTTCCGCGCTGACAACCCGCGTCTTTTTTCAAATTGTTAACCCGATTTTAATACGTGATGAATATTTAAATCGGTTTGTCCACAGCTCGTTTTGTCCTAAGCGTGTTTTTATTTTTCCCTCTTCCTCCATTCTTCTCTCTCTCTCTCTCTCTCTCTCTCTCTCTCTCTCTCTCTCTCTTTTCTTAATTTTTTTCCTGTCTTATTGCTGGCTGTCTTTTTAAGCGTGTTTTTGTTCTCTCTCTCTCTCTCTCTCTCTCTCTCCATCTCTCTTTTTCTTTTCTTTTTTTTGTCTTGTCTTACTGCTGCTTATTTTCCGCTCTGACAACCCGCGCTTATACGTGTTGAATATTTAAATCGGTTTGTCCTCAGCTCGTTTTGTCATAAACGTGTTTTAATTTTTTTTCCTCTCTTTATCTCTCTCTCTCTCTCTCTCTCTCTCTGTATCTCTCTTTCTCTCTCTCTCTATCTCTCTTTTTTCTTTTCTTTTTTTGTCTTGTCTTTCTGCTGGCTCTCTCTTTCCGCGCTGATGTCAGATTTTTTCCCTCTTTCCTCTCGGAGGGGGCGGATCTTAGCGCGGTGAGTCACGCAGCTGTCAAAGAGAGCTGTCACCCTGTTTCATGATCAAACACGCACGCTCTCACGCACGCACGCACGCGCGCTCACGCACACAGTGACTGAGGGAGACTGAAGGAGGCAGCTAGTCTCAGGTAGCTACAATGTGTTGCGTCTCCGACACATGAGAGATTGAGACAACAGGAGAAAAGAAGAGCGACCTGGTTTGGCTTCCTGTCCCACATTTTTCCTTCGGACTGTCTGGACTGTAACGTTTACCGTTTGATGAATGAACGTTGGGGAAAAAACGCTAATCTTTTTTTTTTATTATTTCTTCAGAGGAATAATTTTTGTTTTTCGCGTTTGACTCGAGGAACGCTGAGCCTGTGAGATAATCAAAATAAAAAACCATTTACCAGCGAGAGAAGGGGGGATTTTTTAGTTTTTTTTTGTTGTTGTTGGTTTTGTTCATTTCTTCACGGAAGGAAACGGACCATGAAGACTAAACGAGGTACGTACTGGTTTAAAAAACGGTTACATTTATATATATATATATATATATATATATATATATATATATATATATATATATATATATATATATATATATATATGTATGTATATATGTTTAAATGTTTGCTTAATCGTCTTAATGTGAGCAACGTGCAGCAAGGCAGAATACATTGTGGAAAAAAAGCGTGCAGTGAGTGTGTTTATTAGTTAGGTAATTATGTACTTAATTTGTATATATATATTTTAAAGTTAAAGCCGTGATGACGGTAACATGAGGCTGATGCATGGCTGCTGATATGGGGGGGAAAACCGTTTCTCTCCAGCCTCATGTTACTTGTGGGCTGCTACTGCTATTGTTTCCACTCCAGACAAAACAAAAAATCTTTCTTTTTCTTTTTCTCTCCGTATTATCATCTGCTGCCAGCCTGTCAGGGTGATAAGTTTCAGTCGCATTTTCATCATATCCTCAGACGTTTATTGTTTTTAAGGGAAATCGCGTTTGAAAATGTATTTAAAAACAAAAAATCGTGCCGTCCGCGTCGCTTTGTTGACTAGCCTACTGCAGCAGGCTTGTGCTTAAAGGTTGTAGGTTAGTGTGTATACGCGTATACTTTGTGTTTGTTTTAATCGGAAATTGAGGTTAAAGTTAACATTTTTTGCGGTACTTTTTCTTTTTTTAATGTTACGTCGAGTTAGAGAAGTGAAGTGGGCCACGCGCTCTGTGTCTGTCTGTGTTGAGTTTGAGTTTGAGCTACTGGGCAACATTGTTTCTTTCCCAGGCTTTTTTGTCTGTGGAATGTGGTCGAAACTTCAAAAGTCTGGCTTGTTACAATGCGGTAGTCGAATTTAACTCACAATAAGCCGCAAAAACGTAACGTTTAAGCGTCAGTTTGTGTGGGAAACGTGTAGCAAACTTTAGCTTGAACGCTGACCTCCTTCTTCTTTGTGAAGTTTTGCTTTGCTTTCCAACCTCGTGTTGGCGAGTAACGTTACACACAATGGAGCTCTGTCCCAACTCGCTTCAAAACCACATTTCCAGACTTAGTATGGCATCAGTGTGTTTAAAAACTGCTTTGGACAACTTGAGAAAGCTAGAGAAAGTTTTGTGAAGCGTAACGCTATTACATTTTGTCGACAAAACGCTATTTAAAGCGCCTGGAGAGACACATTCCTTTGTTCAGCCTTGAGAAGGATATTTTCAACAGGTCCCTCCTCCTCCCCCTTTCCCACATAATTAGCCAGGCTAGTCTTGTTCTCCTGTTCTGTTCTTCTGTTCTCTTGTTCTTCTGTTCTTGTTCTCAACTTTCTTTTTATACTTCTAGTCTTTAAAGAATTGACGGTTAGGTTAAAGCTGTAACTGGTTTTTTTTAGTAAGAGTTCAGAAGTAGAAAGTTAGAGTGTCAGGTAGCTGTCTGTCTGTCTGTTGTGCAGTTGATATAAGTTATTACTAAGTTTTCTTTCCTTTTTTTTGTTTTACTATTTAATGTGCATTAATAGGCAAAAATAATTTTACTCTCACGGAAAGAGCCACAGCCGCCCTCTTTAACTGTATGGAACAAACAATTCCTAAAAACAAATCCTTTAATTCGTGCAACCCAAAATATAAATTCTAAGATTCTCTATGAAATGTGGGACAAAGCAGTACAATATTTAAATCTGACTGATTTTATAGCTGTTTTAGCTGTATAGCTTTTATTTATTTCATAGAATCTTTTAGTGCTTACAACACTAGTGCTCATTATCTTTGGTGTGCTACCAACAAATGTTTTTTGTTTGTTTGTTTGTTGAGATCTATTAACATGCTGTTTTCCCGTATATTGCAATTGCTTTGATATAACTACTTAAGTTAAACCTACTGGCCTACTAGGGTTTACTCAGGCATTTAAGATATCTCTTTTTTATCTTTGAGTAAGAAGAAAACTTATTATCTTACTGTATCTGTATCTGGCTGTATGTTCAGTCCATTTAGGGACAGAACTGAGTGGGAATGTAGGAAATGAGTAATAGCTTACTAACTTACTAACTCAGATCATGTTCATTACTTTTCTTTCTTTTGTGTCTTTAATTTTTTATAGCAGTGCCTGTAACCATAAAGCATGCCTCTCTTTTTTCTGTTGTTGTTCAGACACGTTGTTGGAGCTCTGACTGGTACAGAAACACAGAAAAAGTCATTATAATGACATCATGATTATCATTTCCTTCATTGCATGAGCTAAACATGACAGCAAGGGTTTAATACGTCAGCTGCTACACTAAAACACACCTTCATAAACATGCATGCAGATGCAGATTTCCTCCAAACCCTGCTGGAGACCCTGCTGTTCAGAATTTGGCAATTTGGAGGGAGTCTCGGTGTGTAAATGGATAAATGGAGGGGGGAGGGGAGTCTAGAAGGGGCAACATGGAGAATGGGAATGAGGAGGAGGAGGAGGAGGGAAGGAGGTGGGGGTTTTTTAGTCTTTTGTCCAGCTCTCACACTCTCTCTCTCTCTTTTCTCCCTCTCTCTCACAGTTACAAACACAAATTCCACACTTGCTCATTCCCTTTCACACGGCGCATTCACCCTTTACTTTAAAACACAGCTTCCTCAGACTCCAGAAACTCATATGTGAGCATTTACGCCACGTAAACTCTTACTCAGCTCTCAGAAACTCTACTGCCAAGAGTTTTCCATGGTGATTACATGTGTTTGAGTCATGCCTAAACTTAAAAAGAGCCAAGGCTTTAAAGTATTGAAATGTCTTTACGTGAATAATCAGTTTTTGTCAGTTTTACATATCAGAGTTCGGGTTAATCAGCGTAAATGTAGCCTATTATTTTTCTAATTTTTCTCATATCTTTTTTGACGGACAATCAAGTTGAGCATTACGTTTTAACACATATAAACAAAGTGCAGTCTGTAGTCTGTGCTTAAAATTAAAAGGAGCTGTGGTCTTAAAGTCTTCAAAAGTCTTTAAGCATATGATCAGTTCTTGTCTATCATATACATTATGATGCATGTTAATCCGCATAGATGTAGACTATTATTTTTCTTATTTTTTTGTTGACAGACGAGCAAGTTTTGCATTAAATTCTCAGTTCTCAAAAACTTTACTGCCAAGTGTTTTCCATTGTGATTAAACGTGTTTAAATCATGCTTAAACTCAGAAGAAGCCATGGCTTTGAAGTCTTTAAAAGTCTTTAGGTGAATGATCAGTTTTTGTCCATTTTACATATCAGACTCCTGTTAATCTGCGTAAATATAGGCATATATTATTTGTCTTATGTTTTTGTTGACTGACAAGCTGAGCATTTCTTTGTAACACATATAAACACACATACAGCTCTGGGGAAAAAATGAGACCACTTTAGGATGAGTGGCTTTGATTTTACCAAGTTGAAAACCTCTGGAATGTAATCAAGAGGAAGATGGAAGATCACAAACCATCAAAAGTTATCCAAAAGCAGTGTGTAAGACTGGTGGAGGAGAACATGATGCCAAGATGCATGAAAAAAACCAGGGTTATTTCACCAAATATTGATTATTTCTGAACTCTTAAAACTTTATGAATATGAACTTGTTGTTTTCTTTGCATTATTTGAGGTCTGAAAGCTCTGCATCTTTTTTTTTATTTCAGTCATTTCTCATTTTCTGTAAATAAATGCTCTAAATGAGAATATTTTTATTTGGAATTTGGGAGAAATGTTGTCTGTAGTTTATAGAATAAAACAACAATGTTCATTTTACTCAAACATAAACCTATAAATAGCAAAATCAGATAAACTGATTCAGAAACTGATGGTGGTCTCTTTATTGTTTTGTCTTTGGGTTCTGCGTTTTTAGGTATGCTGGCTTTGTCTGGCAGTGAGACAGAAGATGAGGACAGCATGGACGTGCCCCTGGACCTGTCCTCCAGCCGTGGAGCTGCAGCCAAAAGAAAGAGAAGAGGAAACTTGCCAAAAGAATCTGTACAGATCCTCAGAGACTGGCTTTATGAGCACCGTTACAACGCCTACCCCTCAGAACAGGAGAAAGCCCTGCTGTCCAAACAGACCCACCTTTCTACACTACAGGTATACAAAGCTGTTTATGTAGTTTATTTATGTTTATCATTGTAAATTCCACCCAAAACCGCATTAATACTAAAAACTGTATTGGATTATTTTAGGCCGAAATACCTCCCTAGTTAGTAGAGGTGAAATTGTGTTTAGAGGATTTGAGGCACAGTTTTCAAATGTTCATAAATTTCGCTTTTTTAAATCTAAGCTGATTTTGAGAAAGTATGAGCTGGGTTTTTTATATGACATTTAATGTGGTTTCAGTAAAGAAGAAGCTTAAAATAGATCAGAGCTGAAATCGTCATTTCAGTAAGTGAGTAAAGCAGGGGAATTTTAGAGTTTTCTGCTTTGTTGATCAGTAACCTGCCCCACATGCCTCACAGGCTCACTGTCATAAGTGCCCTGTTTTCATTCAGCTGATGTGTGGAGCTGCGGAGAGACAGAGAGAGAGAGAGAGAGAGAGAGAGAGAAAGACAATATTGTGTCTGAACTACCAGGAAACTAGACAGAGAGAGAGAGAAAGAGTTGGAGAGAGATAAAAACAGATACAGATACTGTATTTGGAAAGAGATACAGATATATAGTAAGAGATATTGAACGATATATAAAGAAATACAGAGTTATAGAGCTATAGAAAGAGTTATATGAATATATAAAGAGATATATAGACATATGAAGAGTTACAGAGAGATACAAGTATATAGAAAGAGTTATATAGATATAGAAAGAGTTATATAGATATAGAAAGAGTTATATGAATATATAAAGAGTTATATAGATGTAGAAAGAGTTTCAGAGAGATACAAATATATAGAAAGAAATACAAAGAGATATATAGAGTTACAGAGAGATAGAAATAGTTATATGAATATATAAAGAGTTGTATAGATATAGAATGAGTTACAGAGATATAGAAATATATACAGAGAGAAATTGTGTTTATGTTTAGGATCAGGCTTTAGTCTGGTTTCCCCTCGTCTCCATATGAAGTGTACTTCCTTCATCTTCAGTCAACTGAGAAAATTCCTGTGGATAAATCGAGCAGAGTGCTGTTGAGTCATGAGAGAGAGAGAGAGAGAGAGAGAGAGAAAGAGAGACATAGAGGGAGGGGGGAAGAGAGAGACTCTTTACAGTCACCGTAAGGAATTCCCCCACACTCAGCCAGCTGTCTGCCAAACAATGGAGAGACACAATACACACATGAACACAGTGAAGACTACCAGCCCCTCACACTCTTCAGACACAACCATACAGATCTGTTACCAAACTAGTGCTACAGTTCACTACTGCACTTTACAGCAGTGCAGAGTGTGAGTGTTTGTCCTTTTCACAAAAACCCACAGACTGAAATGCTTCTCACACCATGTGCTGTTGGCATGCAGGAGAGAATATACAGCGAAAAGTGGTGGTATCACACTATTTAGTATTTCAATACTGTATTGATTTGTAATTATTAATTACACCTGATTGTTAAAATGCAGTGTTAACCTTTTTTCAATCTCACTGCGATTACGTAACAAGTAGTTTTGTTGTATTTAGATTTCTAAAAAAAAAGTTAATAGTGTTTTGTGTTGTAAAAGTTTTCTAAAATTCAGTTTAAACATTTGTGCGATATACTGTGATGCATTTTACTCCATATCATATTGCTAAGCACTAGTAATAGCCAGAAATCAAAACATTTACGATTTTTTTATTTATTTAATCAGAGGATTGCTTTATTGGACGTCCTGTTGATTTAAATATCAATGCTCTGTATTATAGCACTACACTGACGGTGACGTCACACAACCTGTATCTCGTAAAGACCCCCCGAGTCCTGTATAGGGTATTCAGGACGTGCAAATGATCTGCAATAGGCTTTAATGGGCCGTCCCTGAGCGTCAGCATACAGTTAGCTTTTGCCTAAAAGTGTGACATTTACATTTAAAGAGGGTCTGTGGAAGTTCTGGAGGCTCAAACAGTGAAGAGAGCTGATCATTAGCATTATTAAAGACCAACAAAGAGAAGAGAGACACACACACACACACTGTTTTTTTAGATGATTTATAATAATGATAAGAATACAATTAGCATGTCATTTTCACAGGAATAGAAATAGTAACTAGATAGAAACGTAACTAGATAGATAGAAAAGTAACTGGATAGATGGATGGATAGATAGGACAGTAACTGGATGGATGGATGGATGGATGGAAAAGTAACTGGATCGATAAGAAGTAACTAGATTGAAAAGTAACTGGATGGATGGATTCAAACGTAACTATATAGATAGAACAGTAACTGGATAGATGGATGGATGGATGGATACATACTTTATTGACTTTATTGAGGGAAATTCTGGAATCAATAATAAAAATAGATTTTTTTTGTAGGAATACATATGTTTTTTTTCTGATTATTATCATTATTGTTACTTATAATATTTATACATTTTTCAGTGAAAATATGTTTAGATGTCATCTAAAAATAATTTGTGACCTATTTTTAACCAATTTTTTTTTTCTTCACCGTTTTCTCCTCTCAGGTGTGCAACTGGTTTATAAACGCCCGGCGGCGGCTCCTCCCGGAAATGCTGCGGAAAGACGGTAAAGACCCGAATCAGTTCACCATCTCCCGGCGGAGCAGCAAGAGCGGCGAGGGGCTCAGCGACGGGTCCCAGTCCCCCAAACACGGCCTGCTGCCCCACGGAGACGGGTACGACCCCGCCTCCATCCCCGTCTCCAACGGTTACCCCAAGAAAGCGCCGTCCCTCAAATCGCCCCCGTCGCCCGTCCTGCCCCGCCCCTCCGTCATCTGCCACACTACGGTCAGCGGCGGCTCGCGGGGCAGCCCGGGCGTGGAGGGGGCGACGGAGCTGGCGGGGGGCGAGCTGTTCGGGTGCCAGGTCGGAAACGTCAGCCCCCGGAGCGGCCTGTTCAACACCCCGCCCCCCACACCCCCCGACCTCACCCAGGACTTCAGCGGATTCCAGCTGCTGGTAGACGTGGCCTTAAAGAGGGCTGCTGAGATGGAGCTGCAGGCCAAGCAAGTCCTAGCCTGAAGATACTGAGGACAGATCAGATCTGAGGGGGGTGATGATGCACAAAGGACATATGGATGGACAGATGGATGGACAAACAGATTGATGGATGGAGAGACATGTTTGAGAAAGTTTGATCCCTTGGTTTGATCACCCCCTTTATAAAAAAAACACAAAAACAAAAACACACACATGCTGTGGAGAAGTCTAGAAGAATGATTGATTTGAGGAGACAAAAAAGACAAACAAACGGAAAAAAACAGACAAACAAACAAACAAACAAAAACTATAAAGGCCTGATCATTTCTATTTTTGGTATATATATTAAAAAAGAAAAAACGATGCCGATATGTTTGTGTAAAAACATTTCAAGGTGCCTTGGCATTCACTTTTTTGTACTTCATTTATGTATGTATAAATATTTGTCTGTCTTCTTTTTTGCACACAGGGGACCAAAAATGTATAGACAAAAGCTGTCTTAAGTCTTTCTTAGTTTTTGAAAGGAGAGGACAGTGTCTTCTCCAGTTCCAGTTCTTCTTCTTACGTTTTTTTTCTCTCGAGTCGTACAGAGTTCTTACAGTTCGGCTCTGTGATCGATCGGTTCTGCCTCGTTTTTGGAGAACGGCTCTGCAGTTCATTCTGCCTCATTCTTTTTGCACAATATGGCAGGTCATCTCAAGTATCTTAAATATTATTATCTCTTTCTTTTCTTCCTGTCTTTCTCTGACGATGAACTTCAATCACTACTGTTCCAGGTCGTACTGTGTTTCATAGTAGTTAAGTTTTTTTTTTGTATTGGTTTTGTTATAATTGTTAATGTAAAGGAAACAGCTTTGTGTTATTTTTTGATGCTACATGTTTAGTACGTTTTCTGCTTTTTCGTTTCTTTTTGAGGGATATTCAGATGTAGCAGATACTATAGTCTGTGATTTCCTCAGAAACACTGAGTGTAGAAATGGCCATTGAATGTGCCCCCCCACACACATAGACACATACACAAATACATACATATACATATATACATACATTTAAAAGAGTAAATAAGACACCCTCCCAACACCCATCAGCCTACTTTCGCACTGAAGCCACTCCCCCACCCCTCAACAGTAATAACACAAGCGTAAGTTTCAGGAGAGAACACTACATGGTGATTTACGTGTGGATTGTGCCATTTTTGTTGTTTTTATCATGTTAAAGAGACCACTCTCCACACATGGAACAAGGGAACGGATGGTTTAACATCACTAGAAAGAACTCTGAAAGGTTTCGGGACCTTGGGTGCATGATTCCTGTAGCCGACGTGATGTGATGCCCAACGATCTGTGAGTCTCTTTCACACTGTGCAATGTTTGTGGCAAAATAGGGGTCACATAGTGTTGAAATAAAGTTTTGTTTTCTACAAAAACATCAAAGCCTTAATTCATTTGTGAAAATTATTTAGATGTGTTAAAGAGACGTGTAGCATGATATGATATATGACCAGCAGTACAACCTAAATTAGGATTAAATCTAGGATTAAATAGATAATGCAGCGTTTTTTTACATTTACTTTGAATTTTGTTTTACTGCAGACAATAAAAAAAAGTCAGAGTAAAAGTGCCTTGGCTGCTTTTAGTGTAGAGAGAAAGTGATCCACTAGGGTTTCTCTTCTTGCAGTAAATCATTTCTGATTTATGGACATACAAATCTAATGTGATCACTTGCAAATAACAGTGTGGACAAACATCTCAACAGATTTGCCTGCAGTAGGCCACAGGCCCACCATAAAACCATTAAAAAAAAAACATAAAAAGCTAAAGGAAACTGTATGGAGGGTTATTTACAGCTCTGGATATTCAAAACCAAATATTGATTATTTCTGAACTCTTAAAACTTTATGAATATGAACTTGTTTTCTTTGTATTATTTGAGGTCTGAAAGTTCTGCATCTTTTTTGTTATTTCAGTCATTTCTCATTTTCTGTAAATAAATGCTCTAAATGAGAATATTTTTATTTGTAATTTGGGAGAAATGTTGTCTGTAGTTTATAGAATAAAACAACAATGTTCATTTTACTCAAACATAAACCTATAAATAGCAAAATCAGAGAAACTGATTCAGAAACTGAAGTGATCTCTTCATTTTTATTTTTTTTTTACATTTTTTTTTACCAGAGCTGTATTTATATATGGGTCTGTTTGCACAGTGCAGTGTTCTACAATATCAGATTTCCAAACATTTCCAGCTGCAGCAGATGTTTTAGCTTAGATGCAATATAGATTCAATCAGTCATGAAATCTTCCAGTAGTGTTTTTTTATGAATCAGGTAAAAAGGTGCAAGAGCAGACAGACTAGAGAGAAAAACCCTTTAATGAAGAAGCAGAAGCAGAAGAAGAAGAAGTTACCTGAAGCAGGTGCTGAGAGAGAGAGCAGTGATTTATGATGGTCTGCTACCAGCCGACTTTAACATCTCACACATCAAATATCAGCCTTTTTATTACGGCATGTTTCTGCAGGCTGTCCCTAAACTATACCCACATTCCTCTCCTCTGTGTGTATGAGTGTGTGTAAGAGTGTGTGTGTGTGTGTAAGAGTGTGTGTAAGCCTCACAAGAGCACCAATTAGCATAATCCTGCATTTAATTAGCAGTAGCTAGCAGCAGACGTCAACGACGGCTTGCCAATGGCGTCTGTGTGTCTCTGCGTGCTCACAATGCCAGCAGATTAGTAGAGACATGTTTGCACGGGATGTTTAATTCACACTATGTTAAGCAGCTGTTCCTCCAGATTTATAATCCCTGAGTCCTGAAGGACATCTTTCCTCCAGGCCCATATACATTACTTTAAATCTATACAGCGGTGTGAAAACATGTGAAGATCCCATGAAAAGTATCTTGGTTCGGATCTACTACGCTGCAGCAGATCCTGGTTAGCTCTCCATAAAAAATAAATATAACTTTAAATTCCTTATTGTATCAAAAAAAAAAACAAAAAAAAAATGCTGAAGCAGAGGTGGACCATGCAACATGACAACGACCCAAATCATACATTCCAGTAAATTCACACACACACACACACACACACAAAAAAACGGCTCAAGGAATGCTGTGGGAAGATTTATATAAAAAACAGCCTTTGCTGTAAAAGCAAACCCTCAAACATCAACCCTCAACACAGCTGAAAGAATTCTGCATGGAGGAGTGGGAAACTTTAGCTATGATTATAGTAAACAAATAGTTTGGCCAAGTGGCCGAATGTGACTCTAAATCTGTCATAATAATTTATGAAATACTATTTTATAAACCCTATGATCTGAGAGTATTCAGAGAAATTAGGAATAATCAGATCAGACTATGTTTTACCATTTTTTAACTGTCTAGATTTGGTAAACATAATGTAGAAGCTTCAGATGATATTCGCAGCAAACAGACCAAATAATCAAGAGGCCAAATAGAGCTGAGCTCTGCTACTAATTTCTAATTGAATTTTAAGGAAATGTAAATTTAATATGTTTAATAATAAATCCTTCCACTTAATGGAAAAACAAAAATTCTTAGTAGTATGAATTCAGGAGCTGGTAGAAACAATCGAGCAACTAAAATATCACTTCAGGGCTTCAACACTGACTTTGTTTGGAATTGGTAACCTGTTAGTTTTGGAAATAAAAATATATATGCTACAATATAAAAACAAACACACAATACAAAACAATTCCACACGAGCTAAGAATGGCAATCGAGCTTTTTAATGAGCAAAAATTTCAGACACGATCTGTAACATCGAGTGCGTAACATTAAGTACAGATGTTCGTTTGGTTAAACATGTTATTAGATTGTTTACAGTGAAGAACATTCATGTATTTACAAACAGCTGTTTGAGTATTTTCTTACGCTTCCAACATTAATCTCACTGTTAACCTGCTTTCCATTCCCAGAATGCTTTGTGGCTGGTGCTCAGTCCTTCATTTGGCAACTATACACGAGCTAAACATGATCTCAGATCTCATCTTTATATGATACAGGATTAAAACATAAAAAAAGGTAAAAATGTGAATAAATGATGCTTTATTAAACATAAATATGAAACTGATATTATTCAAGCTTAAAAGTGCTTTTTAAAGTGAAGCGAAAAGTGGAGCTCACTTTAGACGTTTAGACGTTTTAAACAGGTAGCAGCTAGTTTTAGTATGTATTTCTTTTCTTTTATACATTTAAAATATTAAAACATATCTTAGAAACCAGTTTAATCAGAAATCATAATATTAATAATAATGATAAAGTACAAATCATCAAATTTTCATCCAAAGTAGTTGAGCTCCTTGATTATGTTATATATATTTTTGATTATGAAATTACGAGATTGTCTACTATACTGATTTTTTTATTATTTTCTTTTATATATATATATATTTTTTATTTAATTGAATTTATTGGATATTTAAGATCTTCTCTAATTAGGGAGGCGGAGCTCTTTAGAGCTACTATTCATAATTATTATAACAATAATAATAATAATATTAATACAAATAAAAATAAACAACAAAACAAAAAGAACGAATAAAAAAAAAAACAATCTAAAATATCAGGATTGAGTGTGATTGATATATGTAAAAAAAATCTTCATGGCAACATCTGAGAACCAACAACTCATTCTTCAACCAAAAGACAACACACACACACACACACACACACACACACGTGCATTCACACACACACTATATAGTCTCCCCTGAGGCTATGTTGTGCATGACTATCAAAAATTCATAAATTAAGGCTGAGAATCGAAACATCAATAATATTTAATAATAATAATAATAATAAGGACGTCTACCACTACAGTAAAAAAAATGTATTTTAGTGCATAAAATAGCAAAAAACTAACAAAAACAACAGTCTCGGAAAAAAACACTACTAAAGTTAATTAAAGTAAATTACATACAACAATCAAGCAAAACATTATGACCTCCCCTTGTTTCTACACTCGTTATAATTAATATTTTTAGCTCTACTGATGATAAGATCATATAAAACACTCTGTATTTGTATAATATACATAATATAATAATTACAGACTGTATTTGTGTTTCTCTGTATATTTTATTATTCTCCTTCATTTTTTAAACCCTGTTCTTCAATATTATTCATTAGCAGTGATTAGTATGGTGGTGTATGAGAAGTTAGTGTGTGTTCACTTGTAAAAAAAAAAATATATATATATATATATATTTTTTTTTTTTTAAAGTATCCTTAACATGGAAAAGTACATACTTTATTCAAAATGAATTATGTACTTAAATACATACTAAATGTACTGTACATGTATTTTAAAACAACTTATGACAACTTAAATATATTTCAATTGCAATTAAGCGATATTTAAGTACAACATAAAAGCATTAGATTTGTGCTTTTTCGTGTAACTTCTGTGAACTTCTCTAAAATGCACTTTAAGCAGGATTTAATGCCACTATACACATATACATATATTTTTGGTCAACACAATGTATAAGCATATTGCTTAAAAATACATATTATGGAAATACAGAGAAAGTATATTTAATGTTAATGAATATTTTCTAAATAAAACATATTGAATAGAAAATGCACTTTTAGTATTTTAGTATTCTTCACCTAAATTTTAACCTACTTTTAATGCTTTCAAGTTTACTTCCTGTTAATAAGGTTTGGATCCGATGCAGCAGCAGTGCTGCTGGAGGTTTTAAACACCTCAGTGTTTCTGCTGGAGGATGAGCAACACTGTAAAGAGCTTCTGTCTCTGACTTTACTTTATCTACAACACTGATTCTCCACCAATAACCAAATGAACACTTACATATACCACCCACAATCCATTTCACCTGGTAACAGGAACACAGTAATCTATAGACGTATAATCCATACATATATACATCTCCTCACATCTTTCTCTTATCAATAGTTCTTCACTCTCTCTTCTGTTGTGTGGAGTTTTTTCCCGCTCTTTTACAGTATGTAAGTTTGTATGATGGTTTATAAGTAGTTTGATTGATTATTGATTCTGGTTAATACAGTATTTTCTCCTACTGAGAATCTCAGAATCAGGATTTAAACAGAGGAAAATAAACAACAGGAGAGTCGATCAGTGAACTACAGTGTTCACTAGCTTATTTATCTGTAATTAACTGTAGTGCAGAAACTGTAGTGAACTGATGGTGAACTGTTGGTTGATAGAGCAGATCTTGTGGTGTTCCACAGGGTTTTACTGTAGGACCAATCAAACTTTATAATGTTAATAATGATAAAACTGTAGTTCTGAGAGGGAAGGACTGAAGTGTAGATTATATACAGATTCTAACAGCTAAAAAATAAACACTAACTAATGTAATGATAGATTAAATTAATTAAAATTACAGATACAGGAAATACTTTATACATTTCAGTTCTTAATATTTTAATTTCTGAGGTCATCTAGTGTTTCTATGGCTTTCTGTGGTGGTTTTTTATCCGATGAGTTCTGAGTTTTGAAGAACAAGGTTAAAATAAGAAGAATAATAATAAAATATACAGAGAAACACAAATACAGTCTGTATAATTCTATTATTATATTATACAAATACATAGTAGAAATATATGCTCAATATGCTCAGTAGAGCTGAAAAACATAATACAAGTTATGAACAAAGAGGTGTTCATAATATTTTTCGCTTGATCTGTGTATATAAGGAGAAGGAAATATAAATATAAATAATAATAATAATAAAAAAACAATATAAACCAATGCAAAGTCGCTGCATGTTAGCTGCTGGGAAGATAATAATATAAATATATCTATATATTTTTTTTGTTTAAACATCTACGCACAGTTAAGATATTTCAAATATCATTAATTCAAGAAAAGTAGTATCTCTGTATGATTAAATGTATGATTTTAAAAGAAGTGCAAATGAATGATGTTTTAGAGAGTAACAGATATATAAAAGTCATCAGAATATATATCAATGGATACGTGAGAGCGTGAGAGCGCTCACCTGTTTTATAGATCAGTTTTATAGAACACAAGAGCAGCACTATCTATCAAACAGGAATCTATCAACAGGTTTATTATTTTATCATCATCATTAGTCGTCTATACATACAAAAATAATAAAATATCTGATATTCACCCCGGAGAGGTGCGTCTACCTACACTTTCTAGACATGTTTTAATTTAAATAATCATTATTTTTCTTATTGTCATCTTTTAAACAGCGTCGTATTACAAACAAACCGGAATAAAAATAAAAAACAGATTGATGTTCATGTGTTACAGTGTCTGAGCTGTGCTATAATTCAGTTAAAAAGTGAAACGCTTTGGAAACTCTTAGGAAAACAAACAAACAAACAAACAAACAAAAATATATATATATTAGGAAGCACTTTGAAACATGCACTTAAATGTGTAGAACAGCATAAACACACACCCGTATTCACACTCTAGAGCGCACTAGAGCGTGAAAATCACAGCATCACCAGGCCAAAGATGCTACAACCCCAGTGATCTTCATATTTAAACAGTTAAATAATAATAATACTAATAGACATTGTTCTCTATCTATTTCTATACAGAATATCTATAAAAGGCAGCTTTACACGAGAGTTAGTCACAATCACAGTGACCAGAAACATCGCATGTTGTTAGCTCACTGAATTCAGGTTTTATATCTGTAAAAAAAATCAGTAGCAAGTGTGTTTTTATATAGTTACATTTCTCAAATCGCTAAATCACTCCTCAGATCTCCTACCATAAAAATACAGATTTGATAGATTATATATTATACTATACAAACATATGTACATGTAGAGTGACAGCAATCAGAAGTAAAGGGTGGAGTCAGAAACCACAGTTCACTGGTTCACTACTGTAAGAATCCACTTTAAACAACCGTAGATTAAATTATTATTATTATTAGTATTAAATACTGTGAGGTGATGATTAATGAGCTGCATTATAATAAGTGTATTTCTTACGTTTGTGTGATTTATGTGATTTATGCTTTAGATCCATCTTAATCAAAAAGAGAAAGAGAGGAAAAGAGGAGAAGAAGAGAGGAGAGCACCATTCTATTCTTCTATAACTGTTTTCCTTCATAGCGACGGATATTTTTAAAATAATCTTTGATTATCGTATTTTTCGCTCTATAATGTGCACTTATAATGGTCAGAGCTCCTTATAATCTGGTGCTTCTTATGTATGAATTCTACCAGTCAGGTATTAAGAAGCTGTAAATCCACTCTACTGAAGTACAGCAGTATTAGCACTAACCGCTAACCGGGGTAAGCGCTAGCTCTTTCGCCGTTTAGAGGCGAAAGTTTACTGTAAATAAATGGAAATGTTTTACTCACCCAAATAAACAGTTTTCAGTAGAGGAATCTGTGTAGGTTAACACCCAGACCTCAATTAACTTCTCTGACCCATCTGAAATTACAGTTTTTTTTACTTAACTTAGCTTGGCTTTACTGAATTAGAAGGGAAACATGGCGCCACCCCTGTTCCTTACTAGTGTCGCATAAAACGTGTCTTATAATCCATTGTGTCTTATAGTGCGAAAAATAGATAAGCAATAACTGATCTGAAAAAAGTGGAGAATAAATACATTTGACACAACAAGAGAAAGTGGAAGAAGATAAGAAGAAAAGTAAATTAAAGAGAGAATAAAAAATATAAATACAAATAAATTCATAATTATGATCAGGAATGAGAAGGAATTCGCTTAAAAGAAAGAAGAATAGAATAGAAAAGAAATGAAAAGAGAGGAACTGATGAGAGGTTAAAGGGATGTTTTTCCACTCGTTCTCTCGACACAGACAAAACAGTTTCACCCAATCCCAGGGGGGCAAGGTGACACATGATAGAGTATCTCTCTCAAACACACACACACACACACACACACACACACACACATATGCATACACTCATTTGCGTGTCACATACGTGCAACAAAGTCACAAAAAGTGATTACTCCACCCACTTTTAGTACCATATCAATACTGAAACTGGCAGCAATAATAATAATAATAATTATTATTATTATTATCATATATGGCCTGATTCTCTGGGAGTGAACAGTGTGTAACGGCTGCTACAGTGTGTTTATCAGAATCTTTGGGAAGGTCAGACGAGGGCTACATCCATGTTGGCTAAATCTGGGAGAAGAGAAAAGGGAATAATAATAATAAAAAAGAGAATTTAAAAAAATAAATGTTGGGAAAATTCCACAGTGTAGAAGCTCTTGTGTTCTTCATGTTTTTTTTTTACAGAGGACAAAAAAGCTTGTGATTATATTACAGCTACCCTGCCTTAGTCATTGTCATTCAGAGCTTGTGTGTGTGTGTGTGTTTAAAAAGGAGCTACGTGAGTGTTTGTTAGCTCTCTGAATCTTCTGAAGTGTATAAGCAAGAGGACTTTTATACTTATACATCCTTTAAATGTGTAGATTATGGTGTTTTGATGGGTTTATTGAGGGGTTTGAATCTGTGTAGATCAGGGGTCGGCAATAGATGTGGCCCTAAAGCGTGAAACATCTGACCTGTGAGGTTTTTTTTTTGAACAATAATGAAATAAATAAATAAATAAGTAAAATGCTTCTCTGGAGAGCTTTTGTTTACATGCCTCCCCTGTCTCTCTAGTTTCCACTAGTTCTTGTTTTTTCAGCAGTTCTTGGGCTCCCTATGTCCTTATAAGGCTGTTTTTTCCCGGCCGTGTCCCAAATCACTAGCCAGGGCAGCAGTAGTGTATTGGGACGCGACCCTGACGACACGGGTTTAATTTATTTATTTATTAATCCTTTCTTCTTGGGTTTACCTGCTTTGAGATCAACTGTTCTGCAATTGGGTTCAACAACCCTCTGAGCTGGAGAGCTACTAGTCTGTAATGGCTTGTAAAATATTTGGGCCACGACCGAACTTAATTGCCGACCCCTGATGTACAGGGGTTGGATAATGAAACTGAAACAGAATAATTGATTGTGGTGACGGACAGTTCTGGTGGAAACAGGAGAGTTGAGGTACACATTGAATTCTGCGTGATTTGATCGGCCGTGGTTTCATGTTTTTTGGATACAATCCGGGTTATTACCCGAACATCCCTTTCAGACAGCTTCCTCTAACAGCGTCCACAGTTAATCCTGTTGGATGTGGTTGGTTCTTCTTGGTGGTATGCTGACATTACCCTGGATACCGTGGCTCTTGATGCATCACAAAGACTTGCTGTCTTGGTCACAGATGCTCCAGCAAGACGTGCACCAACAATTTGTCCTCTTTTGAACTCTGGTATGTCTCCCATAATGTTGTGTGCATTGTAATATTTAGAGCAGAACTGTGCTCTTACCCTGCTAATTGAACCTTCACACTCTGCTCTTACTGGTGCAATGTGCAATTAATGAAGATTGAACACCAGGCTGCTCCAATTTAGCCATGAAACCTAAAATCCCACACTAAAATGATGACAGGTGTTTCAGTTTCATTCTCTAACCCCTGTATGTGTTTATAATCGTGTCTGGGCCTCGGGGATGTAGATTTCGATGCTGTCCATGCACTCGGTGGCTGAGTTCTGGCGTAGCGTAGCGGCGGCACGTTTAGCCGCCAGCAGTCGTTTCCGTGCCTCCAGTCTCTGCGAGCCCTCCAGAGAGCGATCCCTCACCAGCATCGCCACGCTCTTCCCCGGCTTCTTCGGCACCGGAGGAGGAACTCGCCTCTCCTGAACAGCAACCACAAGCTAATTAGCTGCACCAGTGAATATATATAATCACTAGTGCGTGAGTTACAATCCTCACTCGGTGGCTAGCATTTTTTTGTGGGAGTCATATAGTCAAATACAGTGTGGAAAATTAAATAAGTATATTATATGCTGTCGATTTTGCACGTTTTCCCACCTAAAGTCTGTAACTTTTATCATAGATACACTTCAACTGTGAGAGACTGAATCTAAAAAACAATTCAGAAAATAATAAATTTGCCTTGTATTGCTTAGTTTAGTCTCTGTGTTGTTTTAGGGTTCATAAACATTTTAACCAATAAATTTCCATGACTTTTCCATTCCTTTAAAGCAAAGTTTCATGAGCATCGGATTTTTAAAACATCAGTGGAGACTTAAAAACAAACAAAAAAATCAACAAAACTATCATTCAAATTGATTATAGTACGCCTACAATGAATATGACACACATCTTTAATAATAAAATGTGTGTCAGATCCTGAGAGGTAAATTGTGTAAACTGGGCTAAATTACTGAATTAACTCAGTAATGAGCTGACGTATTTTTTTTTGTAGCTCAAAACAGATTTTCTCCATCGATAAACTGAAACACAAAAATTAAAAATTTAAAAACTTTCTGGGTATTTTTATTTTCCCAAAACTTCTCCAGGCCTGGAAATAGCTATTTTCAAATTCCACAACTTTTCCAGGTTTTACCTGACTGTATAAACTCTGGTTGTTAGACAGATCTGTGGTTTTGGTCATGATGGAGAGGTTGGAGTGTGATTGGTTAATTGATTGATTGATTGATTAAGTGGACAGGTAAGTTTTAAACAGGGAATGAGTGCAAAATAGGAGAAATATGCAATAAATTATTTAAAAATCATACAATGTGATTTTCTGTATTGTTTTTTTTCTTACATTAGAAATAAAACTATGATTAAAAAATGTAGGTGGGAAAATCAGCAGCGTCTCAAATACATATTTTCCACACTGTATCAACATATTCAAAATGAGCACACACATGACACGGGGTCAGTGCTTCAGGCAGTGGTGTGTGTGAGTGAGTGTGTGTGTGTGTGAGAGCAGCCATGCTTGCAGCCCATTGGCCAATTCTGCAGGGACCTTCACGAGCGAATGACATACAGCATGCAGCAACCAGATCACTGTCAAACATAAAACAAATAAAACAAATAAACAACATCACTTTCTAGTCATTTAGCACATGCCAATCAATCAGCACGTCATATATACAGCTCTGAAAAAAATGAAGAGAGCACTTCAGTTTCTGAATCAGTTTCTCTGTTTTTGTTATTTATAGGTTTATGTTTGAGTAAAATGAACATTGTTGTTTTATTCTATAAACTACAAACAACATTTCTCCCAAATTACAAATAAAAATATTCTCATTTAGAGCATTTATTTACAGAAAATGAGAAATGTCTGAAATAATGCAAAGAAAAGAATGTTCTCCTCCACCAGTCTTACACACTGCTTTTGGATAACTTTATGC
The DNA here is from genome assembly GCF_023375975.1 of Astyanax mexicanus. Lineage (NCBI taxonomy): Eukaryota > Metazoa > Chordata > Actinopteri > Characiformes > Acestrorhamphidae > Astyanax > Astyanax mexicanus. Next base: position 780,064 of record NC_064413.1, read on the forward strand.
TGCTTTACTCCTGGTGTAAAAAAATCAAGCAGTTTAGTTTGGTGGTTTGATGGCTTGTGATCATCAATCTTTCTTTTGATTATATTCCAGAGGTTTTTTTTAATTTGGTAAAATCAAATGAACTCATAATTTTTGAGTTTTATAAGTGCTCTCTTATTATTATATATTTTTGCAGAGCTTTCCAAAGAGAGAATAAAGCATGCAGTAACATAAACAGAAAAAAATAAAGCAACAGAATGAATCATTTTGCTGATGGTTCTCTATCGTACCTTTTGCTCAGGCAGCTCTACGCATCTCCAGTTGTTCGCTTTAAGCTGGTGAAGCTCGTCAAACTTCAAACTGATGTTTTCAATGGACAACTGCAACATATCCCAGAATCCCGCCAGGTCCTGAGACACAGGTCTCGGATGGGCATTGGGGTTCTGAAGTAATAAATTAAAGAGATTTAGAGAAAAGAAGAGTCGTTATTTCCCAAGAGTATAGTATTATATATGTATAGTATTGAAGTTTTTAAATATATTAACATGGTTAAGCAGCACATACCAGGTTTTCCTCGCAGAGCTCCCGGAACTGCTGAAACTTCTGAGCCATCAGTAGCTGAGCGCTGCCTACCGCACTCCGGATCTTCCCCAGGACTACAGAGAGAAAACAAAACACAAAATTCATGTAGAATTCAATTTAATTTCCAATTGTCTATTTGGAAAGGGTAGGTCCTCTTCCTCTTTGGTTTGGGCTCACTGTGTCCATTCCCACTGTGTGATGGTCCATCCCAGATGAACAGTGGCTTCAAATATATTTATACCCCTTGAACTTTTTCACTTAAATGTATTTTATTGGAATGTTAAATGACAGGCTAACACAAAATAGCTATGTTCCATCAATCCATCATCCAAAAAAATGGAAAAAGTATTCTACAACATGGCCATGGTGCACCCAAACGGACAGATCCAGCAATTAGGAGAGCACTGATCAGAGAAGGACCAGGAGAAGGACCATGGTCACTCTGGAGGAGCTGCAGAGATCCACAGCTCAGGTGGGAGAAGTCCTAAAAGACTTCTTCTGTGGAGAGACATGAAAACTGGCTGAGCTTCAGCTGTTTTATAAAGAAAATTTGAGTAAAAATCTCTCTACAGTCTCTGGATCTGCAAAGCTGGTAGAGACAAACCCCCAAACCAAAAGACTTGCAGCTGTAACTGCAGTAAATGGTTCTACTAAGTTCTACTAAGTATTGATATAAGGGTGCTGAATACTTTTGCACATCACACTTTTCAGATTTTTATTTGATACAAATTTTAAAAACCAAGTATCATTTTCATTGCACTTCACTAGGGCTGCAACTAATGATTATTTTGGTTGTTGACTAATCTGACGATTATTTTTTTGATTAGTCAGCGATTATTTCGTACATGTCCTCCATCTCTAAAAATGATAGAAACGGTTGAACATGAGATTTAAACATGGAAACTACTGATATTTAGTGGTCAAAAATGTAATCTCTAGTGTTTGGGCACTTTTGGGCCCATCTCCCATTGCGTTTGCGTAACAAATTAACGATTAATCAACAATGAAAGTGAAAATGTAGTCGATAAATTTAAATAATCGACATTGCCGATTATATCGACTAATCGTTGCAGCCCTACACTTCATACGCCCTGAAATTCATCATATTCTTAGTTATGTAAGCAGTGACATGTAAATTGTATTTGTATATCTCATTAACATTTCTTTTTTAACTTTTTTTTATGTAAAATTGTGTCAAAACTCCTCAAAAACAAGACATACACAAAAACAGTATGTCCTGAATCAGGTTGAGGGAGTGATTAAAGTCAGAGAACAGAAGCTGAAGTGTCTCCCGGTGGTAAAAATGTGAGGTATGTCTGTGAGAGATGTTCAGAGGATGAAGATCAGCTTTATGAACTGAAGAGAGGGGAGAGGAGCTGCAGGAGGGCCGGCTCTGAGTATGAGAACGTGTGTTAGAGGTGGAGGAGTGGAGGAGTGGAGGAGAGGAGGAGAGAGAAACAGACAGAATGAGTGGAGGAGAGGCTGGAAGTAAACAGTGTGAACTGTAGAACAAGCTGGGCCTTGTGTAGCGTCTGACCTGCAGTGAGAAGAGATTAGACTCTGAACAGCTGAAGTATTCATGAGAGCGTCTCAGACACTTTAACACTGAATCTACAGCAGCATTAGCCTTTCCATTTCATTACCACTTCATAACTAACGCCCAAACTAACCGTTACTGAGCAGATTTTACACTTTATCAGGTCTTCATTCTTTTAAAGGGTCCAAATAAACTGATCCAGGGCTGTTCTAGAGCTGGATATCATTTGTTTTAAAATGTTTGATACCATACGTTTCCCAAACACTGCTGCGCTACACCAATAAAAGTCCCTGGGCAAGACTCCTAACACTACATCGGCAAAAATCTGTAACAGAAATAACCTTGAGGGTGTTAGCTAAATGCCGTAAATGTAAATGTAGGATACTTTAAATTCACTACTGATACCCAAATGTTACTTTTTTTTAAACATATTTTGCATACATACAATGACGCACCACAACAAAGTAAATAATAAAATATATTGACAATAATAACACACTGAATGCATATACCAAACGTTACTTTTCTCAATACTTTTTACTAAATTGTAACCAAAAAAAAAGTTTTTTTTTTCTTTTTAATACATTTTTCGCACTATAAGGTGCATAAATTCCTTTAATTTTCCCAAAAATGGTCAGTGCTTCGTATAATCCAGTGTTTCTTATGTATAAAGTTTATCAGTCAGGTATTAAGGAGCATTAAAGTCATTAGCGGGTAATGCTAATGATGCTCCAGCAGTGCTAGCCAGGATTAGGAGCAGGATACAGGCCGCTAATACTCACCTCTGAGCGGGGAAATAGTGAATGCAGTTAGCGGCTAAAGCTGATGCTAATATTGCTCCAGCCTTAGAACTGATGATTTTGGGGAAAATTTAAGGATTTTAGTTGCACCTTATAGTGCAGAAATATTAGTGAACAGTGAACACTCACTCTCGTCCGGCAGCTCGTTTTCATGCTCATCGTGCTCCATCTGTTGGCACCATCCCTCCATCCTCTCCACCTCCGCCTGCAGCAGCTTCAGGAACCAGTGTCCGTCTCGGGGACACACGGACACGGCTCGTCCCCCGCCGCCGTCCTCCTCCGTCCCCGGGTCCATCCAGGGGTCCGGAGGGGGTAGGATGGACGGATCGAAGCCCACCTCCAGGTAGTCGTCCTGGGCGCAGGCGTGGTAGTGGTTCCCCGAGCCCTGGATGCTGACGGTGGAGGTGGCGGCGTCTCTGGAGGACTGCCGCAGGGAGGAGGAGGAGCTGAAGCTGGGGTGCTGGTGCTGGATCTGGGGGTAGGGAGCCGGGTCACACCCTGAACCCTCCGGCAGGTCCAGGTCGGCCTGCACCGCCGCCGTCACGCTGTTAGAGCGGGTCACTCTGCGGTAACTGAGACCAGAAACAGACCGGGTTCATAAATTCAAAGTTCATAAGACTTTTCAAGACCTTTAATGCACATTTTCATAACCAAACTATTTAATACAATGAAAACATCAGGGCACACAATAAAACCAAAAATCAGCTATACCTCTCATTAAAATTGATTATAGTAAGCCTAAAATAAATCTGATTTAAAAATGCTGACTCTAAACTGGGCTAAATTACTGAATTAACTCAGTAAGTTGACGTATCTGTAGCTCAAAATAGATTTTCTCTACATTGATAAACTAAAACACAAAGATAGAGATTTTAGAGCAAATTTCCAAAACTTTCTGGGTATCCAGACACATATCCAGGCCTGGAAATTGCTATTTTCCAATTCCATGGATTTTCCAAGTTTTTTATGACCGTATGAACCCTGAAGAGATGAGATTCAGATTTGGAGTGTTTATCAATAAATACAGCTCATAAAAAATGCTTAACAGGCCTCACACTGCAAACGAAGGAAAAAAACTAATGTAATATTAGACTGAAGGCAGAAAACTATTTTTTTAGTAATTTCGTCCTTTTTTTTCTCCACCAAATTAATTAAATAGCATAAACGCATTTTTGCCTTGAGTTTCAAGGAGAAAGCAATTACAAAACTGCAATTTATATATAATTTATATCTAAACATTTGTAGTAACTTAGTAGACAATCCAACAAAGCACAATGCATTTACCTTACATCTGCAGTTTCTCCAGATTATCTGAATATTTTTCTGATATTATCTTGTTTTTATAGTGTATTAAATTGAATAAATACGTTGAACAGCAATGGCAAATCACTGTATTCTGTTTTTATTTATTTTATTTAGTTTTACACAATGTCGGGTTGTTAGATGTAAGATGTTAACTTAATAACTTTATAATGCACTATATGCAGTATCTGATGCAGAATCTGGCTCAGTGTGATTTGTCTGTTTTTCTATAACTCGTTCCTATGAGCTGTGTGTGTAAGAGTAAGTGTGTGTTTGTTTGATCAGTGGAACACCTGCTGTATTCAGGGGTGTTTGAGCACACACACGTCTCTCGTCAGGTTGTGAAAGTGCGGCTGTGTGCTCTCCAGACTCACACACTTCAGTGCAGCAGTGGCTTCAGAGCCTCCTAATGAAACTCTTACATTAAGAGCTTTAATTTATTCTTGCTAAATATTTTCGAAAGTGTGTGTGCGGTGTTATAATGTGACAGAGAAAGACATGGTTAAAATGTAAATGCATTCTAGAGTAGTGTGTGTGTGTGTGTGTGTGTATGTGTGTACAAGTAAGGACAGCACCAGCCAGCAGACCTGCTTCACATCAACTCAAGCAGCTAAGTACTTCCTGTAAACAAGACTGAAGATGAGAGGAAGAAGAGAACGACAGAGAGAGAGATAAAAAACAGAGATAGAATATACACTATATATATTTATATATATTAAATGAATATGGACACCTAT